>NC_053026.1:90665909-90894899 GCF_003073215.2 Triticum urartu
CTAAGCCTAGCACAAAGATCGTGTAGTTCGTATGCTAAAGCTTTTTCTAATGTCAAGTATCATTTCCTTAGACCATGAGATTGTGCAACTCCCGGATACCATAGGAATACTTTGGGTGTGCCAAACGTCACAGCATAACTGGGTGGCTATAAAGGTACACTACAGGTATCTCCGAAAGTGTCTGTTGGGTTGGCACGAATCGAGACTGGGATTTGTCACTCCGTGTAAATGGAGAGGTATCTCTGGGCCCACTCAGTAGGACATCATCATAATGTGCACAATGTGACCAAGGAGTTGATCACGGGATGGTGTGTTACGGAACGAGTAAAAGAGACTTGCCGGTAACAAGATTGAACAAGGTATCGGGATACCGACGATCGAATCTCGGGCAAGTACAATACCGCTAGACAAAGGGAATTGTATACGGGATTGATCGAATCCTCGACATCGTGGTTCATCTGATGAAATCATCATGGAACATGTGGGAACCAACATGGGTATCCAGATCCCGCTGTTGGTTATTGACCGTAGAACGTCTCGGTCATGTCTGCATGGTTCCCGAACCCGTAGGGTCTACACACTTAAGGTTCGATGACGCTAGGGTTATAAAGGAAGTTTGTATGTGGTTACCGAATGTTGTTCAGAGTCCCGGATGATATCCCGGACGTCACGAGGAGTTCCGGAATGGTCTGGAGGTAAAGACTTATATATGGGAAGTCTTGTTTTGGTCCACCAAGTGGGGCCACCAGCCCCGAAGGCTTGCATGGGCCAAGAGTGGGAAGGGACCAGCCCCTGAGTGGGCTGGTGCGCCTCCCACAAGGCCCAAGGCGCAGCTAGGAGGAGAAGGGGGAAACCCTAGGCGCAGATGGGCCTTAGGCCCACCCTAGGGCGCGCCCCCTTCTCCCCCTCTTGGCCGCCCCCCCTCCATCCCATCTAGGGCTGCCGCCCCCCTAGGGGTGGGAACCCTAGAGGGGGCGCACCCTCCTCCCCTTCTCCTATAAATAGTGGGGGTTTTGGGCTGCCCAAGACACACGATTTGATATCTCCCTGGCGCAGCCCTACCTCTCTCCTCCTCGTCTCTTGCGATGCTTGGCGAAGACCTGCTGGAGTACCACGCTCCTCCACCACCACCACGCCATTGTGCTGCTGCTGGATGGAGTCTTCCTCAACCTCTCCCTCTCTCCTTGCTGGATCCAGGCATGGGAGACGTCACCAGGCTGTACGTGTGTTGAATGCGGAGGTGCCGTCCGTTTGGCACTAGGATCTCTGGTGATTTGGATCATGACGAGTACGACTCCTTCAACCCCGTTCTCTTGAACGCTTCCGCATAGCGATCTACAAGGGTATGTAGATGCACTCTCCTTCCCCTCGTTGCTGGTTTCTCCATAGATAGATCTTGGTGACACGTAGGAAAATTTTGAATTTCTACTACGTTCCCCAACAGTGGCATTAAGAGCTAGGTCTATTGCGTAGTTTCTATGCTCGAGTAGAACACAAAGTAGTTGTGGGCGTTGATTTTGTTCAATATGCTTACCGTTACTAGTCCAATCTTGATTCGGCGGCATTGTGGGATGAAGCGGCCCGGACCGACCTTACACGTACTCTTACGTGAGACTAGTTCCACCGACTGACATGCACTAGTTGCATAAGGTGGCTAGCGGGTGTCTGTCTCTCCCACTTTAGTCGGATCGGATTCGATGAAAAGGGTCCTTATGAAGGGTAAATAGCAATTGGCATATCACGTTGTGGTTTTTGCGTAGGTAAGAAACGTTCTTGCTAGAAACCCATAGCAGCCACGTAAAACATGCAAACAACAATTAGAGGATGTCTAACTTGTTTTTGCAGGGTATGCTATGTGATGTGATATGGCCAAGAAGAATGTGATGAATGATATGTGATGTATGAGATTGATCATGTTCTTGTAATAGGAATCACGACTTGCATGTCGATGAGTATGACAACCGGCAGGAGCCATAGGAGTTGTCTTTATTTATTGATGACCTGCGTGTCATTGAACAACGCCATGTAATTACTTTACTTTATTGCTAACCGGTAGCCATAGTAGTAGAAGTAATAAGTTGGCGAGCAACTTCATGGAGACACGATGATGGAGATCATGATGATGGAGATCATGGTGTCATGCCGGTGACAAGATGATCATGGAGCCCCAAGATGGAGATCAGAGGAGCTATATGATATTGGCCATATCATGTCACTATTATTTGGTTGCATGTGATGTTTATCATGTTTATGCATCTTATTTGCTTAGAACAACGGTAGTAAATAAGATGATCCCTCATTAAAATTTCAAGAAAGTGTTCCCCCTAACTGTGCACCGTTGCGACAGTTCGTTGTTTCGAAGCACCACATGATGATCGGGTGTGATAGATTCTAACGTTCACATACAACGGGTGTAAGACAGATTTACACACGCGAAACACTTAGATTGACTTGACGAGCCTAGCATGTACAGACATGGCCTCGGAACACAAGAGACCGAAAGGTCGAGCATGAGTGGTATGGTAGATACGATCAACATGAAGATGTTCACCGATGATGACTAGTCCGTCTCACGTGATGATCGGACACGGCCTAGTTGACTCGGATCATGTAATCACTTAGATGACTAGAGGGATGTCTATCTGAGTGGGAGTTCATAAGATGAACTTAATTATACTGAACATAGTCAAAAGGTCTTCACAAATTATGTCGTGGCTCGCGCTTTAGTTCTACTGTTTAGATATGTTCCTAGAGAAAATTTAGTTGAAAGTTGATAGTAGCAATTATGCGGACTAGGTCCACAAACTGAGGATTGTCCTCATTGCTTCATAGAAGGCTTATGTCCTTAATGCACCGCTCAGTGTGCTGAACCTCGAACGTCGTCTGTGGATGTTGCGAACATCTGACATACACATTTTGATAACTACGTGATAGTTCAGTTAAACGGTTTAGAGTTGAGGCACCGAAGACGTTTTGAAACGTCGCGAAACATATGAGATGTTTCGAGGGCTGAAATTGGGATTTCAGGCTCGTGCCCACGTCAAGAGGTATAAGACCTCCGACGATTTTCTTAGCCTACAAACTAAGGAGAAAAGCTCAATTATTGAGCTTGTGCTCAGATTGTCTAAGTACAACAATCATTTGAATCGAGTGGGAGTTGATCTTCCAGATGAGATATTGATGTTTCTCCAAAGTCATTACCACCAAGCTGCTAGAGCTTCGTGATGAACTATAATGTATCAGGGACATATATGATGATCCTTGAGATATTCGCGATGTTTGACACCACAAAAGTAGAAATCAAGAAGGAGCATCAATTGTTGATGGTTGGTGAAACCACTAGTTTCAAGAAGGGCAAGGGCAAAAAGGGATGCTTCATGAAACGGCAAATCAGCTGGTGCTCTAGTGAAGAAACCCAAGGTTGAACCCAAACCCGAGACTAAGTGCTTCTGTAATAAGGGGAACAGCCACTGGAGCAGAATTACCCTAGATACTTGGTAGATGAGAAGGTTGTCGATAGAAGTATATTGGATATACATTATGTTAATGTGTACTTTACTAGTACTCCTAGTAGCACCAGGGTATTAGATACCGGTTCGGTTACTAAGTGTTAGTAACTCGAAACAAAAGCTACGGAATAAACAGAGACTAGCTAAAAGGTGAGATGACGATATGTGTTGGAAGTATTTCCAAGGTTGATCAAATATCGTACGCTCCCTCTACCATCAAGATTGGTGTTTGCGTTGAGCATAGACATGATTGGATTATGTCTATCGCAATGCGGTTATTCATTTAAGGAGAATAATGGTTACTCTGTTTATTTGAATAATACCTTCAATGGTCTTGCACCTAAAATGAATGGTTTATTGAATCTCGATCGTAGTGATACACATGTTCATGCCAAAAGATATAAGATAGTAATGATAGTACCACCTACTTGTGGCACTGCCACGTAAGTCATATCGGTATAAAACGCATGAAGAAGCTCCATGTTGATGGATCTTTGGGCTCACTCGTTTTTGAAAAGTTTGAGACATGCAAACCATGTCTATTGGTGTATATGCATGAAGAAACTCCATGCAAATGGACCGTTTGGACTCACTTGATTTTTGAATCACTTGAGACATGCAAATCATACCACATGGGCAAGATGACTGAAAGCCTCATTTTCAGTAAAATGGAACTAGAAAGAAACTTGTTGAAAGTAATACATTTTGATGTGTGCAGTCCAATGAGTGCTGAGGCATGTAGTGGATATCGTTATGTTCTTACTTCACAGATGATTTGAGTAGATGTTGAGTATATTTACTTGATGAATCATGAGTCTGAATTATTGAAAGGTTCAAGTAATTTCAGGGTGAAGTTGAAAGATCGTCATGACAAGAGGATAAAAGATCTATGATATGATCATAGAGATGAATATCTGAATTACGAGTTTGGCACAGAATTAAGAAATTGTGGAAATTGTTTCACAACTAATACAGCCTGGAACACCATAGTGTGATGGTGTGTCCGAACATCATAACTGCACCCTATTGGATATGATGCATACCATGATGTCTCTTATCGAATTACCACGATAGTTTATGGGTTAGGCATTAGAGACAACCACATTTACTTTAAATAGGGCACCACGTAATTCTAATGAGATGACACCGTATGAACTATGGTTTAGAGAAACCTAAGCTGTCATTTCTTAAAAGTTTGGGGCTGCGATGCTTATGTGAAAAAGTTTCAGGCTGATAAGCTCGAACCCAAAGCGGATAAATGCATCTTCATAGGGCACCCAAAACAGTTGGGTATACCTCCTGTCTCAGATCCGAAAGCAATAAGGGATTGTTTCTAGAATCGGGTCCTTTCTCGAGGAAAAGTTTCTCTCGAAGGAATTGAGTGGGAGAATGGTGGAGACTTGATGAGGTTATTGAACCGTCACTTCAACTAGTGTATAGCAGGGCACAAAGAGTTGTTCCTGTGGCACCTACACCAATTGAAGTGGAAGCTTATGATATTGTTCATGAGACTTCGGATCAAGTCACTCCCAAACCTCGTAGGATGACAAGGATGCGTACTACTTCAGAGTGGTACGTAATCCTGTCTTGGAAGTCATGTTGCTAGACAACAATGAACCTACGAGCTATGGAGAAGCGATGGTGGGCCCGGATTCCGATAAATGGCTCGAGGCCATAAAATCCGAGAGAGGATCCATGTAT
The DNA here is from genome assembly GCF_003073215.2 of Triticum urartu. NCBI lineage: Eukaryota > Viridiplantae > Streptophyta > Magnoliopsida > Poales > Poaceae > Triticum > Triticum urartu. The sequence goes on from NC_053026.1 coordinate 90,671,120, forward strand.
GAAAACAAAGTGTAGACTTTGGCAGAATGGCTCGATGGTCGTAAGGCTATTGAGTACAGATGGATTTTAAAAGGAAGACGGACACTGATGGTAAGTATCACCATTAAGAAAGCTCGACTTGTCGTTAAGATTTTTTTTCCGACAAGTTCAAGGAGTTGACTATGATGAGAGTTTCTCACTCGTAGCGATGCTAAGAGTCTGTTGGAATTATATTAGCGATTACTGCATTATTTATGATATCTTGCAGATAGGATGTCAAAACATTGTTTCCTCGATGATTTTCTTGAGGAAAGGTTGTATGTGATACAACCGGAAGGTTTTGTCAATCCTGAAAGATGCTAATAAGTATGCAAAGCTCCAGCAATCCTTCTAAGGACTGGAGTAAGCATCTCGGAGTTGGAATGTATGCTTTGATGAGATGATCAAAGATTTTGGGTGTATACAAAGTTTATGAGAAACTTGTATTTCCAAAGAAGTGAGTGGGAGCACTATAGAATTTCCGATGAGTATGTGTTGTTAACATGTTGTTGATCGGAAATAATGTAGAATTTCTAGAAAGCATGCAGAGTTATTTGAAAAGTGTTTTTCAATGGAAAGCCTGGATTAAGCTACTTGAACGTTGAGCATCAAGATCTATAAGGATAGATCAAAACGCTTAATGGTACTTTCAAATGAGCACATACCTTGACATGATCTTGAAGGTGTTCAAGATGGATCAATCAAAGAAGGAGTTCTTTCCTGATTTGTAAGGTATGAAGTTAAGACTTAAAGCTCGACCACGGCAGAAGAAAGAGAAAGGATGAATGTCGTCCCCTATGCTTTTGTCATAGGCTCTATACGGTATGCCATGCTGAGTACCGCACCTGATGTGTGCCTTGCCACATGTCTGGCAAGAGGGTACAAAGGTGATCCAGGAGTGGATCACTAGATAGCGGTCAAAAATTGTCCTTGGAGTAATAAGGACATGTTTCTCGATTATGGAGGTGATAAAGAGTTCGGCGTAAAGGGTTACATCGATGCAAGCTTTAACACCTATCCGAATGACTCTGAGTAGCAAACCGGATATGTATAGTGGAGCAACCATTTGGAATAGCTCCAAGTGGAGCGTGGAAGCAGCATTTATAATATGACCTAGAGATTTGTGAAGTACATACGGATCTGAATGTTGCAGACCCGTTGACTAAAACCTCTCTCACAAGCAAAACATGATCAAACCCAGAACTCATTGAGTCTTAATCACATGATGATGTGAACTAGTTTAGTGACACTAGTAAACTCTTTGGATGTTGGTCACATGGCGATGTGACCTGTGAGTGTTAATCACATGACAATGTGAACTAGATTATTGACTCTAGTGCAAGTGGGAGACTGTTGGAAATATGCCCTAGAGGCAATAATAAATTAGTTATTATTATATTTCCTTGTTCATGATAATCGTTTATTATCCATGCTAGAATTGTATTGATAGGAAACTCAGATACATGTGTGGATACATAGACAACACCATGTCCCTAGTAAGCCTCTAGTTGACTAGCTCGTTGATCAATAGATGGTTACGGTTTCCTGACCATGGACATTGGATGTCGTTGATAACGGGATCACATCATTGGGAGAATGATGTGATGGACAAGACCCAATCCTAAGCCTAGCACAAAGATCGTGTAGTTCGTATGCTAAAGCTTTTTCTAATGGCAAGTATCATTTCCTTAGACCATGAGATTGTGCAACTCCTAGATACCGTAGGAATACTTTGGGTGTGCCAAACGTCACAATGTAAATGGGTGGCTATAAAGTTACACTACAGGTATCTCCGAAAGTGTCTGTTGGGTTGGCACAAATCGAGACTGGGATTTGTCACTCCGTGTAAACGGAGAGGTATCTCTGGGCCCACTCGGTAGGACATCATCATAATGTGCACAATGTGACCAAGGAGTTGATCACGGGATGATGTGTTACGGAACGAGTAAAAGAGACTTGCCGGTAACGAGATTGAACAAGGTATCGGGATACCGACGATCGAATCTCGGGCACGTACAATACCGCTAGACAAAGGGAATTGTATACGGGATTGATCGAATCCTCGACATCGTGGTTCATCCGATGAGATCATCATGGAACATGTGGGAACCAACATGGGTATCCAAATCCCGCTGTTGGTTATTGACCGTAGAACATCTCGGTCATGTCTGCATGGTTCCCGAACCCGTAGGGTCTACACACTTAAGGTTCGATGATGCTAGGGTTATAAAGGAAGTTTGTATGTGGTTACCGAATGTTGTTCGGAGTCCCGGATGAGATCCCGGACGTCACGAGGAGTTCCGGAATGGTCCAGAGGTAAATATTTATATATGGGAAGTCCTATTTTGGTCACCGGAAAAGTTTCGGGTTTTATCGATAACGTACCGGGACCACCGGGAGGGTCCCGGGGGTCCACCAAGTGGGGCCACCAGCCCCGGAGGCTTGCATGGGCCAAGAGTGGGAAGGGACCAGCCCCTCAGTGGGCTGGTGCGCCTCCCACAAGGCCCAAGGCGCAGCTAGGAGGAGAAGGGGGAAACCCTAGGCGCAGATGGGCCTTAGGCCCACCCTAGGGCGCGCCCCCTTCTCCCCCTCTTGCCCCCCCCCCCCCTCCCCTTTAGGGCTGCCCCCCCCCTAGGGGTGGGAACCCTAGAGGGGGCGCACCCCCCTCCCCTTCTCCTATAAATAGTGGGGGTTTTGGGCTGCGCAAGACACACGATTTGATCTCTCCCTGGCGCAGCCCTACCTCTCTCCTCCTCGTCTCTTGCGGTGCTTGGCGAAGCCCTGCTGGAGTACCACGCTCCTCCACCACCACCACGCTGTTGTGCTGCTGCTGGATGGAGTCTTCCTCAACCTCTCCCTCTCTCCTTGCTGGATCCAGGCATGGGAGATGTCACAGGGCTGTACGTGTGTTGAACGCGGAGGTGCCATCCATTCGGCACTAGGATCTCCGGTGATTTGGATCACGACGAGTACGACTCCTTCAACCCCGTTCTCTTGAACGCTTCCGCATAGCGATCTACCAGGGTATGTAGATGCACTCTCCTTCCCCTCGTTGCTGGTTTCTCCATAGATAGATCTTGGTGACACATAGGAAAATTTTTAATTTCTGCTACGTTCCCCAACAAAAACCCCAACTAGCTTAGTTGAGGGCAAATCTTTAGATGAGCATGCTTGTTATGTGCGACACCGTATATCTGAAAAAGCGAAACTATTATGGGGTCAAATTCAACGTTTGCAATGCTATGCTTGGAATTTATGCTATTATTATGATTTTACTTGTTGTTCTGAAAACCCTAAGAAACGCCTTCCCTACCAATGTGAGTTTATTGATAATGGAATCTTATCCTCGTATGCTAAGGGTGTTTATAATTACTATGATGTTCAACAAATTGAAGAATTTGTTGCTTTTAAGGGTGCTTACGAAATTGCTTCTTTGATTGAAAAGTATGGTGCTACTCTTTACGAATCTGAAATTTTTTCCATATTTAAATATTGCTATGATAATTATGCTTCTAATCCTTATGTTAAACCATATATTGAGAACTACTCCTCTGTCCAAGAAGAGACTAATATTTTGCAGGAATCTATGGAAGAAGAAATTGATGAAACTATGAGCTCATTGGATGAAAAAGATGAGGAGGAGAGCGAAGAACAAAAGGAGGAAGAGCGGATTGATCACCCGTGCCCACCTTCTAATGAGAGTAACCCTCCAACTCATACATTATTTAATTCCCCTTCGTGTTTACCGAAGGATGATTACTATGATGATTGTTATGATCCCGTTGATTCTCTTGAAATATCCCTTTTTGATGATGCTTGCTATGCTTGTGGCCAAGATGCCAATATAAATTATGCTTATGGAGATGAACTTGCTATAGTTCCTTATGTTAAACACGAAATTGTTGCTATTGCACCCACGCATGATAGTCCTATTATCTTTTTGAATTCTCCTGACTACACTATATCGGAGAAGTTTGCACTTATTAAGGATTACATTGATGGGTTGCCTTTTACCGTTGCACATGATGATTTTGATAGATATAATATGCATGTGCTTGCTGCTCCTACTTGCAATTATTATGAGAGAGGAACTATATATCCACCTCTCTATGTTTCCAATACGATAAAATTGCAAGAAACTGTTTATACTATGCATTGGCCTTTACTTTGTGTGCATGAATTGTTCTTTTATGACATGCCGATGCATAGGAAGAGAGTTAGACTTCGTCATTACATGATATATATTAATTTGTGCTCACTACTAAATTACAAATCATTGCTAATTAAAATTGGCTTTGATATACCTTGGGATCCGGGTGGATTCATTACTTGAGCACTATATGCCTAGCTTAATGGCTTTAAAGAAAGCGCTGCCAGGGAGACAACCCGGAAGTTTTAGAGAGTCATTTATTTCTGTTGAGTGCTTTCATATAGTTTAAAAACAACAAAAATAAAGAGGGGAACCCAAAACTTTTCAAAAAGGAAAGCGAAAGTGAGAAAGACAAGCATTGTTGAAGTGGGAGAGCTCCTTGAACTTTGTTCATGCTCACGGCAACTTTGTGAATCTTGATTACATAACCTTTTCAATAAAAATAATTATCCCCCTGTAAAATTCCATTGTATTATAAAAATAATGTGCCAAGGTTTGCCTTTAGGATGTTTACATTTGCTTGATGGTTTGTACGGTGCAGGACAGAAACTTTGGCTGTAGTGTGTGATTTTACATTTTTAGCTGGAACGTCAAATGGTTCTGATTCTTCTTGCACTGTCTTCCTATACAAGTTGTTTATTTTTCCTAATTTTGGTATAATTTTTAAAGTATCAGAAGTATGGTGAATGTTCAAATTATTATAGACTGTTCTGTTTTAGACAGATTCTGTTTTTGATGCATAGTTTGCTTGTTTTGATGAAACTATCAATTTATATCAGTGGATTAAGCCATGAAAAAGTTATACTACAGTAGACACAATGCAAAAACAAAATATGATTTGGTTTGAAACATTACTTAGAGTAGTGATTTTCTTTATTATACTAACGGATCTTACCGAGTTTTCTGTTGAAGTTTTGTGTGGATGAAGTGTTTGATGATTGAGAAGGTCTCGATGTGAGAAGAAGGAAGAGAGGCAAGATCTCAAGCTTGGGGATGCCCGAGGCACCCCAAGTAAATATTCAAGGAGACTCAAGCGTCTAAGGCTGGGGATGCTGGGGAGGCATCCCCTCTTTCTTCAACAAATATCGGTATGTTTTCGGATTCGTTTCGTTCATGCGATATGTGCAAGTCTTGGAGCGTCTTTCGCATTTAGGTTTTTCTTTTTATTTTCATGCTCCATGATGGTATGAGATATTCCTTGGTTGATTTATAGAATGCTCATTGCACTTCACTTATATCTTTTGAGTATGGCTTTATAGAATGCTTCATGTGCTTCACTTATATCATTTGAAGTTTGGATTGCATGATTCTATTTACATAGACAACCGCCATTTGTAGAATGATCTTTTGCTTCACTTATATTTGTTAGAGCACGGGCATATCTTTTTTAGAAATAATTAAACTCTCTTGCTTCACTTATATCTATTTAGAGAGATGACAGGAACTGGTCATTCACATGGTTAGTCATAAAATCCTACATAAACTTGTAGATCGCTGAATATGATATGTTTGATTCCTTGCAATAGTTTTGCGATATAAAGATGGTGATATTAGAGTCATGCTAGTGGGTAGTTGTGGATTGTAGAGACACTTGTGTTGAGGTTTGCAAGTCCCGTAGCATGCACGTATGGTAACCGTTGTGTGACAAATTTGAAGCATGGGGTGTTTCTTTGATTGTCTTCCTTATGAGTGGCGGTCGGGGACGAGCGATGGTCTTTTCCTACCAATCTATCCCCCTAGGGGCATGCGTAGTAGTACTTTGCTTCGAGGGCTAATAAACTTTTGCAATAAGTATATGACTTCTTTATGACTAATGTGAGTCCATGGATTATACGCACTTTTACCTTTCCATCATTGCTAGCCTCTTCGGTACCGTGCATTGCCCTTTCTCACCTCGAGAGTTGGTGCAAACTTCGCCGGTGCATCCAAACCCCGTGATACGATACGCTCTGTCACACATAAGCCTCATTATATCTTCCTCAAAACAGCCACCATACCTACCTATCATGGCATTTCCATAGCCATTCCGAGATATATTGCCATGCAACTTCCATCATCATCATATACATGACTTGAGCATTCATTGTCATATTGCTTTGCATGATCGTAAGATAGCTAGCATGATGTTTTCATGGCTTGTCCGTTTTTTGATGTCATTGCTACGCTAGATCATTGCACATCCCGGTACACCGCCGGAGGCATTCATATAGAGTCATACCTTTGTTCTAGTATCGAGTTGTAATATTGAGTTGTAAGTAAATAAAAGTGTGATGATCATCATTATTAGAGCATTGCCCCAGTGAGGAAAGGATGATGGAGACTATGATTCCCCCACAAGTCGGGATGAGACTCCGGACGAAAATAAAATAATAAAAAAATATAAAAAAAGAGAAAGGCCAAAAAAAAGAGAAGGCCCAAAAAAAGAAGAAAACAAAAAAATGAGAGAAAAAGAGAGAAGGGGCAATGTTACTATCCTTTTACCACACTTGTGCTTCAAAGTAGCACCATGTTCTTCATATAGAGAGTCTCTTGAGTTATCACTTTCATATACTAGTGGGAATTTTCATTATAGAACTTGGCTTGTATATTCCAACGATGGGCTTCCTCAAATGCCCTAGGTCTTCATGAGCAAGCAAGTTGGATGCACACCCACTTAGTTTCTTTTGTTGAGCTTTCATACACTTATAGCTCTTAGTGCATCCGTTGCATGGAAATCCCTACTCCTCGCATTGACATCAATTGAGGGGCATCTCCATAGCCCGTTGATTAGCCGCGTCGATGTGAGACTTTCTCTTTTTTTGCCTTCTCCACATAACCTCCATCATTATATTCTATTCCACCTATAGTGCTATATCCATGGCTTGCGCTCATGTATTGCGTGAGGGTTGAAAAAGCTGAAGCGCGTTAAAAAGTATGAACCAATTGCTCGGCTTGTCATCGGGGTTGTGCATGATGGGGGCATTTTGTGTGACGAAAATGAAGCATGGCCAAACTGTATGATTTTGTAGGGATAAGCTTGCTTTGGCCTTGTTGTTTTGAAAAGACATGATTGCTTTATTCGTACGCTCGAAGTATTATTGTTTTTATGTCAAAGGATAGACTATTGCTTTGAATCACTCGTGTCTTAATATTCATGCCATGATTAGACATATGATCAAGATTATGCTAGGTAGCATTCCACATCAAAAATTATTCTTTTTTATCATTTACCTACTCGAGGATGAGCAGGAATTAAGCTTGGGGATGCTGATACGTCTCCATCGTATCTATAATTTTTGATTGTTCCATGCCAATATTATTCACTTTCATATACTTTTTGGCAACTTTTTATATTATTTTTGGGACTAACATATTGATCCAGTGCCCAGTGCTAGTTCCTGTCTGTTGCATGTTTTATGTTTCGCAGAATATCCATATCAAACGGAATCCAAACGGAATAAAAACGGACGGAGCTTATTTTTGGAAAATATGGAAAATTCCAGAAGAAAAATCCACGCGAGACGGTGCCCGATGTGGTCACGAGGCAGGGGGCGCGCCCCTGCCCCCTGGGCGCGTGCCCTACCCTCGTGAGCCCACCGTAAGGCGGTTGATGCTCTTCTTTTGCCGCAAGAAAGATAATATTCGGAAAAAAAATCTGGGTGAAGGTTTCACGCCAATCGGAGTTACGGATCTCCATATATACGCGAAACGGTGAAACAGAGCCAGAGGAGAACGCAGAAACAGAGAGATAGATCCAATCTCGGAGGGGCTCTCGCCCCTCCCAAGCCATGGGAGCCAAGGAACAGAGGGTAAACCCTTCTCCCATCTAGGGAGAGGGTCAAGGAAGAAGAAGAAGGAGGGGGGCTCTCTCCCCCCTCGCTTCTGGTGGCGCCGGAACGCTGCCGGGGGCCATCATCATCGCCGCGATCTTCACCAACACCACCGTCATCTTCACCAACATCTCCATCACCTTCCCCCCTCTATCTACAGCGGTCCACTCTCCCGCAACCCGCTGTACCCTCTACTTGAACATGGTGCTTTATGCTTCATATTATTTTCCAATGATGTGTTGCCATCTTATGATGTTGAGTAGATTTTCGTTGTCCTATTGGTGGTTGATGAATTGCTATGATTGATTTAATTTGCTTGTGGTTATGTTGCTGTCCTTTGGTGCCCATCATATGAGCGCGCGCGTGGATCACACCATAGGGTTAGTTGTATGTTGATAGGACTATGTATTGGAGGGCAAGAGTGACAGAAGCTTCAACCTAGCATAGAAATTGATGCATACGGGATTGAAGGGGGACCAATATATCTTAATGCTATGGTTGGGTTTTACCTTAATGAACGTTAGTAGTTGCGGACGCTTGCTAATAGTTCCAATCATAAGTGCATAGAATTCCAAGTAAGGGATAACATGCTAGCAGTGGCCTCTCCCACATAATACTTGCTATCGGTCTAGTAAAGTAGTCAATTGCTTAAGGGAGAATTTCGCCACACCTACCATCACTTTTCCACACTCGCTATATTTATTTTAGTTGTGTCTTTATCTAACAGCCCCTAGTTTTATTTTCGTGCTCTTTACTTTCTTGCAAGCCTACCCAAAAACACCTACAAAGTACTTCTAGTTTCATACTTGTTCTAGGTAAAGTAAACATTAAGCGTGCGTAGAGTTGTATCGGTGGTCGATAGAACTTTAGGGAATATTTGTTCTACCTTTAGCTCCTCGTTGGGTTCGACACTCTTACTTATCAAAAACTGTTGCGATCCCCTATACTTGTGGGTTATCACATACGTACGGCCAGGGCTCGTGTACATGGCTGGGTGGGAACGGAGATACAGCGTCATCGTCGTGTTCATGGGGAGGCAACGGAATGCGTCGTGTTCATGGGGAGGCAACGGAATGCGTCGTGTTCATGGGGAGGCAACGGAATGCGTCGTGTTCATCGGGAGGCAACGGAACGCGTGGGAGCCAACCGGCTGGGTCGGAACGGAATGCGTGGTTGTGTTATCGGGAGGGCTTGGACGGAACAGGCGATGGAAACGAGGCCTGGCGTACCGCAGAATGGAGGAAACGGACCTCCTACGGTCGAAGCGGGAGTCCTGTTGATCGGGAGGGGTGTGGCGTACCGCAAGACGGAGTAAACGGGCCTCCTACGGTCGAAACGGGGGTCCTATTGATCGGGAGGGGTGTGGCGTACCGCAAAACGGACGAAAAGGACCTCCTACGGTCGAAACGAGGGTCCTGTTCATCGGGAGGGGTGTGGCGTACCGCAAAACGGGACTCCACGGGATACTGTTCATCTCCACCATCGACCTCCTCCAGCCTCCACGGGCTACCGTCGACCTCCTCCAGCCTCCACAGGCTCCTGTTCATCCAGCCTCCACCGCGCGCTACTCCACCGACTACTGTTCAACCACCCCTCCACCGTCTACTGTTCATCCATCCCTCCACACCACGGGGTCCTGTTCAACCACCCCTCCACGGGCACCCCTCCATCGTCTACTATTCATCCAGCCCTCCACCACACCACGGGGTCCTGTTCATCCAGAGCCAACGCCGCCACTCACTGTTCATCCAAACCCCCCGCAACGCTCACTGTTCATCCCAGAGGCAGCATCGATCGTCTTCAGTTAGCAGAAGTAGCGAAGGAATCGCTCGATCGGGTTTAGTTAACAGCCATCGATTGATCGCTCGGGTTCAGTAACGCGTAGCCTGCAGTGCAATCGCTCGGGTTCAGTTAGAGCCCAACGCCTTGCTCGGGTTCTGTTAGAGCCAACGACTCGCACACACCCGCGTACGTGTACGAGAGAAACGTGCATCGCTCGGCCCACATTAAGCGTGCGTAGAGTTGTATCGGTGGTCGATAGAACTTTAGGGAATATTTGTTCTACCTTTAGCTCCTCGTTGGGTTCGACACTCTTACTTATCGAAAACTGTTGTGATCCCCTATACTTGTGGGTTATCAAGACCTTTTTCTGGCGCCGTTGCCGGGGAGCAATAGCGTGGGGTGAATATTCTCGTGTGAGCTTGTTTGCTTTATCACTAAGTAATTATTATTTGCTTTTCTTAGTTGTTTTCTATCCTTAGTTATGGGTAGGAAACGCAAAATACAAAAAAAATTAGTTGTACCTACTGCTCCAATGGTTGAAGAACCACTCAAAATCTATCACACTACTGAAGCTTTTTACTTGGATCATCTTCGATCCCTTTGTGCTCGTGCTAAAACTGTTGGAAATATGCCCTAGAGGCAATAATAAATTAGTTATTATTATATTTCCTTGTTCATGATAATCGTTTATTATCCATGCTAGAATTGTATTGATAGGAAACTCAGATACATGTGTGGATACATAGACAACACCATGTCCCTCGTAAGCCTCTAGTTGACTAGCTCGTTGATCAATAGATGGTTATGGTTTCCTGACCATGGACATTGGATGTCGTTGATAACGGGATCACATCATTGGGAGATTGATGTGATGGACAAGACCCAATCCTAAGCCTAGCACAAAGATCGTGTAGTTCGTATGCTAAAGCTTTTTCTAATGTCAAGTATCATTTCCTTAGACCATGAGATTGTGCAACTCCCGGATACCATAGGAATACTTTGGGTGTGCCAAACGTCACAGCATAACTGGGTGGCTATAAAGGTACACTACAGGTATCTCCGAAAGTGTCTGTTGGGTTGGCACGAATCGAGACTGGGATTTGTCACTCCGTGTAAATGGAGAGGTATCTCTGGGCCCACTCAGTAGGACATCATCATAATGTGCACAATGTGACCAAGGAGTTGATCACGGGATGGTGTGTTACGGAACGAGTAAAAGAGACTTGCCGGTAACAAGATTGAACAAGGTATCGGGATACCGACGATCGAATCTCGGGCAAGTACAATACCGCTAGACAAAGGGAATTGTATACGGGATTGATCGAATTCTCATAACCCAAAGTTATAATTAAATCCAATTCTTTTATAGTAAATTGTCAAGAGTCCCTGATAGTTCCAATTCCAGAGGCTCAAGTTGTCCATAATCGGGGACACAACTAATCGATTAGTTTAATACTCTGCAAAGTTTTGCGCACTTTCCCCACAAGATTTTGTCCCTCCTTTTACGTCCTCGCACTGCCTGTTGTTTGAGAACAGGATGACTGAACATGGTCTTTTAGAGAGTATCCCTAAGCCACTAACAATGCCCATCCAATCCTATTGTTCATTACATCTAGTAGCATTATCCGGTGATGGCCCACATTTATAGGGGATCAATTGTAGATCTTTTCGATAAGAAAGAGTGTCGAACCCAACGAGGAGCAGAAGGAAATGACAAGTAGTTTTCAGTAAGGTAATGCCTGCAAGTGCTAAAATTGTAAGTAACTGAGTAGTTTGATAGCAAGATAATTTGTAACGGGAAAGTAACGATAGTAGTAACAAAAGTGTAGCAAGATAGCCCAATCCTTTTAAGGCAAAGGACAGGCCAAAACGGTCTCTTATGATAAGCAAAGCGTTCTTGAGGGTACACAGGATTTTCATCTAGTCACTTTCATCATGTTGGTTTAATTCCTGTTCGGTACTTTGATAATTTGATATGTGGGTGGACCGGTGCTTAGGTGTTGTTCTTACTTGAACAAACCTACTACTTATAATTAACCCTCCTGCAAGCATCTGCAACTATGAGAAAACTATTAAGAATAAATTCTAACCATAGCATTAAACTTTTGGATCCAATCGGTCCCTTACGGACTAGCGCATAAACTGGGCATTAAGCTTCTATCACTCTCGCAACCCATCATCTAATTGCTACTCCACAATGCATTCCCTTAGGCCCAAATATGGTGAAGTGTCATGTAGTCGACGTTCACATGACACCACTAAGGGAATCACAACATACATACTATCAAAATATCGAACACATATCAAGTTCACATGATTACTTGCAACATGATTTCTCCTGTGACCTCAAGAACAAAAGTGAATACTCACAAATGATAATCATGCTAAAGATTAGAGGGGTATTAAATAGCATATTGTATCTGAACATATAATCTTCCACCAAATAAACCATATAGTAATCAACTACAAGATGTAATCAACACTACTAGTCACCCACAAGCGCCAATCTATAGTTCCGGTAACAAGATTGAACACAAGAGATGAACTAGGGTTTGAGATGATATGGTGTTGTTGAAGATGTTGATGGAGATTGCCCTCCCCAAGATGGGAGAGTTGTTGGTGATGATGTGACGATGATTTCCCCCTCCGGGAGGGAAGTTCCCCCGGCGGAATCGCTCCGCCGAAGGGCAAAAGTGCTCATGCCCAAGTTCCACCTCGGGACGGTGGTGCTCCGTCCCAAAAGTCCTCTCCTAATTTTTTCTAGGTTAAAATGACTTATATACCAGAAGATGGGCACTGGAGGTGGGCCTGGGTGAGCACAACCCACCAGTGCGCGCCTGGGCTCCCTGGCGCGCCCAGGTGGGTTGTGCCCGCTTGGTGGCCCCCCTCTGGTAGTTATTTGCTCCAATATTCATCATATATTTGATAAAAAAATCTCCATGAAGTTTCAGCTTGTTTGGAGTTGTGCAGAATAGGTGGCCTGACATAGCTTTTCCAAGTCCAGATTTCTAGCTGCCGGAATTCTCCCTTTTTGTGTATACCTTGCATATTATGAGAGAAAAGGCATTAGAATTACTCAAAAAGCATTATTATGGATAAAAACATTATAAATAACAGTAGGAAAACATGATGCAAAATGGGTGTATCATCCGATCAGAGTCACAACTAAGATCAACCAAGCCAGAGCCCATATTGACTTGTAGTTGCAGTATCCATTCGCCTTTTTTAGCCTAGGTGGAGCTTTCATCATGATAACCGGCCTACTCCAGCTCACTAGGCAAATCCACTTGTACTCCAGGGTGCCCTTCAACCATTCCACCCATAGATATGTTGAAGTCTTGAAATCTTTGAGGTTGTAGTCTTGATCAAAATTGTATATCACTTGTAACTCAAATATATCACTCAACCAATCCCCGCCTACTAGAGCGTAGCAACTTAAAAAATTCATTGTTTCCTGGGCATTGGTAATAGGGGTGTGGGGTTTCATACCTCATGATACTACTCAAGAACAAGTTCAATATTATCTACTTGATGCATGGTGGAATGTTTGAATCTAATGCAATAAAATCATGAATATTACCAAACATGTGATCAAATGTGACTTGCCTTGGTGATTTCCTTCAAACTCTAACGACTGGTAGTAGCAAGCTTCGCACTCCCTATAATCTAATGAAGCAAACAATGACATACATAAGCAATCATACTGACAATCAAAGGAATTCAACAAGTAAAATTAACAGAAAAACAATAAAGAAATCCAAAAGAATAACAAAGAAAAGTTAAAAGAAATCTTATAAAACTTAGGTAAAACTTAAGTTCTAATCAAACAAAAACATAAATAGTTTTCTGATTAAAATAAAAGTTTAAGAGAAGGTAAAACTTAATATTATAATATTAATACAAAGTATTTTACTAAAACTTTAATTAGCAAAAAATCAATTGAAAAGCTTTTGTAGATCCAAAGTTATGGCCTAAACAAGATTCAACTTAGAATTGAACAAAAATAATTTTAATTACTTTAGTGTAATTAAATGAAAGTGGCAAAAAGAATAACTACAAATAAAAGGAACAATTATTTTCACTAAAACAAGCCTAATAGGTTCAGACTTGAAACTGATCAAAATAGATCTAAAATAGTATTCAAATTTTAATTTTATTACTCCTCTGGATAAACAAAACATATAGAAAATAATGAAAAAAAGAATCACTTGAAAACCTATTTTTAAATAAAAGTTATGTTTAAATTGGTGTTTGAAACAAATATGTTCAAATCTGTATTTAAAAGGTTCAAACATAAAACTTTTGGATCCAACAGAAACTACACAATTTTATGACCGTAACAATTGGAATCACTCCATTTGGATCAATAGATTAGGACGTACAATTTTTTTAAGATTAGCTATTTTCCTAAAAATTGAATTACGGGATTTTAATGGAGCTCACCAGGGTTAGTCGCCCGAGTTGGAGAAGATGGCGGGAACGAACTCGGATCTGATGATGCAATGTTTCCGGGAGGAAGGCGAGCACGGGACGAGGAAGAGGACTTAGCAAAAACTTCAGGGGAGGCCGAGGTAGGCCAACCGAGCCTTGGGCATCGGTGGAGAAGCCGCTGGAGTTTGCGAACTTCGGCGAGTTCTTGCAGACTGTGGGGTGGGGGAAAGGGGGCTCCTGAGGGGGAAATCGGTCGAGGGGAATGATAGTACCTCAGGGGCTTTATCTAGGGGCAGGGAGGGCCGAGGGCGCAACGGAAAGCCTTGAAAAATCCGTCCATTACCAGATTTCCGGAGGGCGAAGATCTCGGCATTGATGGCCATAAAGGTGCGGGGAGGCTGGGAAGTAAGGTGAGGGGCGTGGAGGAAGCTTCCGGCAGCGGGGGGAGGAGGAAAGGGGCCCCGGGACGCGGGGATCACACAGCCATGGCATGTGGTGGCGATCTGGAACGCCCAGTTGTGAGGTTGAGGACGACCACGTGTGGGAGGCTAGGCCTCCCGTGGGCTATTTGTGTTTTCTTTAAACAGCGATGGAAAAGGAAGAAACAAAAAATGAAAATGAATTTTGCAGGATACAAAATTTATATCAAAAATCTTGAAATAAAACATAGAAAAACATGAACTATTTTTCATAGCAGAATTAAATACTTTTAATTTTTTGATAATCCAAAAGGAATAGGAATTTGATTTTCAAATATTTTGGTTTTGTCCAAATTCGTCTCTGGTTTTGAAGGGTCATGTTCCATCACTCATATATTTTGTAGTTATCAAAGAACATGGAAAAGTCTTAACTCAGAGAAGAAAAGGGATCAAATGAAAACTTCAAAAGGACCTCAAATGGGAATCCAAATTTAAATGACACTCAAACGCAAGATGGCATGTAAGTATGCATAGCTATATCATAACATACCAAAATGCAAATTTTGAGATGTTACATTAAGAATTAAGATTAGTGATAACTTTTCAGTGTCAACTCAACAAAAGAGTAAGCCATTTATACTATGAAACTTATCAAGACACGACTTCGAACTAAAATAGGGGACACTTTTCTTCGCCATTGCATACTAGTCTATATAGAGAATGTACTAGCAGAAGTTCAGTTCTGAAAAGATATCCGAGACTTTTGATCTTCGTAATCTTAATGCTCCTAGTTCACCCCCTCACTACCGGAATCAGACACTTTGCCGCCCGCCATGGCTGACGGCAAAGGCATCCTGGCTGAAGGCAAAGGCCTTTGCCATCCGTCAGCAGACGGCAACAGGTCCGACTGAAAAGGCTACGGCGAAGGTGACAGACGGCAAAGGTGAAACTCTCTTTGTCGTCGGCCAGCGGACGGCAAAGAGCCCTGACGACACAAGTGCCAGGTTAGGTCCGTTAAGGGGTTAACGACGTGTTTTGCCATCCCCTGCTAGACGGCAAAGACAATTGCACGTTTGCTGTCTGCCAGCGGACGGCAAAGTAGCGAAATAGGCCAGCCCCCAGGTGTTGCCACGTGTCAAGCTATGCTGTCAGCTAGCAGACGGCAAAGGTGCAACACTGTTTGCCATCTGCCAGCAGATGGCCAAGTAACCAAATAGGCTAGCCAGTGCCCCAGGTTGCACAGGTAGCTGCCACATGGCAGATTTGCCGTCTGCTGGCTGATGGCAAAGCTCTTTGCCGTCTGCCAGCGGACGGCAAAGAGCCTGTATAGCCCTTTTTTTCTATTTTTTGTTATATCCTTGCATTTTCAAAAGACATAAATTATATATATAGTCTTAACCTCAAACAGAGCCCATGTATCCATCATCTAGCAGTCCATTAACGCAACAGAACACATAATATATTAAAACATCCAATACATACATAGTTTCACAGAGTTCATCAACATACATACATAGTATTGCGGAGTTATTCAACATACATTGTTTATCAACACAAAATCAAAACAGAAACTAAAACTAAAACTAGCAGTCCCTCGGTCCAGCTTCCATGAAGTGAATCAAATCTGCAAAAATAGGAGAAATGACGCATTTTACCTAGGTTTGCTCCAATATGATCCATTTTACCTAGGTTAGCTCCAAAATGAGCAAGTTTACCTAGGTTAGCTCCTATATGATCCATTTTACCTACATTAGCTCCAATATGATCCATTTTAGCTAGGTTAGCTCCAAAATGACCCATTTTACTTATGTTAGCTAAATAATGGCATAATTACTTATGTTAGCACAAAAATGACCTATACTTACCTTAATTTCCTCCAAATTGACACAATAAGCTTAGTTAGCTAAAAAATGGCATAATTACCTATGTAAGCTCTAAAGTGACACAAATAAGGAATGAGAAGAAGAAAACAAGGAAGAGGAGAAAAAGAAAGAATAGAAGAAGAAAGAGAAGAAAAAGAAAGAATAAAAGAAGAAGAAGTTCCTTATTTGTGTCACTTTAGAGCTTACATAGGTAATTATGCCATTTTTTAGCTAACTAAGCTTATTATGTCAATTTGGAGGAAATTAAGGTAAGTATAGGTCATTTTTGTGCTAACATAAGTAATTATGCCATTATTTAGCTAACGCAGGTAAAATGGGTCATTTTGGAGCTAACCTAGCTAAAATGGATCATATTGGAGCTAATGTAGGTAAAATGGATCATATAGGAGCTAACCTAGGTAAACTTGCTCATTTTGGAGCTAACCTAGGTAAAATGGATCATATTGGAGCAAACCTAGGTAAAATGGGTCATCTTGGAGCTAACTTAACTAATTATGCCATTTTTGAGTTAACTAAGCATATTATGCCATTTTTCACATAAGTAAGCTAAGTATAGGTCTTTATTTAGCTAACCTAGGTAACTAAGCATATTAGAGTTAATTTAGTGAAGTATAGATCATTTTGGAGCTAAGTAAGCTAATTATGTCATTCTGTAGGAAGATTGGCTAAGTCTAGGTCATTATGGTAACCATTTTGGAGGAAATAAAGCTAAGTCTAGGTCTTTATGCATTTGGTAGGCAAAACACTAGAGAAATGTTACCGTCATCGCGGAGGTGAAGGGTCGGTCGGGTTTACGCCAGTGTCAGACGGAGAAGGACCGGTGTTGGTCGGGGTTGCGCCACTGCGAGATGGAGAAGGATCGATCGATGCTTATCTGGAGGCATGCTGCACCAAAGATCATTTGCAATGACTCATTAGCATGATGCAACTGAAATGTGAATACTAGTAAATAATGACCATTAAAATGAAACTCACCGTGTCCGCTATAGCAATCTGAGGCATCGGCGGAGGGGTCCGACCGTTTTTCTCACACACGGTCTTCACATTTTGATTTCAAGAGTCAGTGATATCTCTACTCGTAATGGAGCAGTTGGTAGTCTCGCTTCCAGGTTTTTTTTCGTCCCACCACTTTCGTCCGGTTTTTTTTCATAGGTTAACCGTCGTAGATTTTTTTCGTCGCCTCCCCCACTTCATCGGTTTATTTTCACTTCACCCTCTCACACAACGAAAAAAACTGAACGGATCAGAACTTTCCATACTGACGCAAATTATTTAGTAATGTCTTTATGTAAAAGAATCAATCACAATCAATCTCTAAAGATCAAATCTAAATTAATTAATCTTCATAACGTTTGTTTCCTTCCGAATCACGTCCATAACTTTCCTTCCTTGTTTGGGCAGAAACTGTTTGGTAGCAGAGATTAGGAAGCTTCCTATGAGTGTAGTAATATGAAGTATTCTTTTTCTTGATGATTCGTTTTCATGCATGATGATAGTAAATTAGGCCAACATTCACCACTATTTATCAACGTCATCAATCGTATCCATTCCTACCAGTTTTAAGGGAATCTGCTCGCTATGTCTTTTTTAAGGGGATCCGCTTGCTAAGTCGTCGTCGCACGTTATTTTCACAAGCAATTCCCCTAAAAAAGGCGTGGGTATTGGTAGTTGAACGCCCGCTAGGTTTTCTGCTTGTCCCATCCTCACGCTGTGCCGCTGCCACCCGCCGAATTTCCAGCCGCCCGAGCCCGTTAACTTCGCCAGCCATCGGGTCGACTGCCCCCGCCCCAAACCCCCATCCCCGAGAACTAGCTATCACCGCGTTGCCACCCCAAGCTCCACGCCACCGGGAACGAATCAAGCGCCGTCCCGACACCACCGTCGCCGGCCCAGCACCTCCAGCCTTGCATGGACAGCTTCAATGTGCAGTCTCCCTTGCTGCCTCACCTTCTGCCAGCGCATGCAGCGGCGGGGTTGGACGCATGCGTGCTTGCTAGCTTGCTCTCCGTGCGTACGTACTTGCTCTGCGTGCGTCGCACCGGCCAATGCGCATGATGCGTGTGTGCTTGCTTTTCTGTATGTGTATGCCAGCGTGATGCGTGTGTGCGTTGCTGTGTGTGTATGATATAGATGGCCCGAGTGTGTGCATGTTGTGCTCTGCTCTTTGCTGATCTATGTGTTGGTGCTCCTGCTATATGTTCATGCCATACAAATGAAATTTCTGTTAATCTTCTGACATGTTGAGTTGGTTCTCTCTGTCTTCTGAGGGGGTGAATGCAAAGCAGTCTATTAAGCCAAGCACTATTGCTGAGCTAAATTGACAAAAAAATATTGGTAGCCATAGTTGTAGTTTAAGTAGGAGCGAGTTGTCTGATATGTATAAAGATCCCGTTGCAACTGAGCCCGTTGCTAAATTGACAAAAAAGGTCGCCAGTGTCACTTGATATGTATGAGAATATTAAATGTATTATTAACATGATTAATATTGAACTCTTAAAGTTAATGTGGCCCCATTGCAACGCACGGGCGTTCTTCTAGTTAGTTAGTAATGAAACAAACATTACATGCATGATTTGGCTAATAAGCAGGAGAAAATTACCACGAGGAGCTCATATAGGGCCCGGTGAGACGCGTCGTTCTGGTTCCTCTCCTCCTCCAACATCCTAGTTGTCCTTTGCTCCAGCTTGGTCTCCCTCTCCTTGGCCTGCCTGTTTGCCTCCGTCAGACGCTCCTGGGCCCTAGCCTCGGTGGCGAGGTCCACTGGCCATGGTCAAGGCGGTGTGTCAGGAAGAGACCTCACGTGGCACTTCTTGATCTTTGGGAGACTGCTAGGACAACGTATCAGTCCATCCCCAATGGCTACCGAGCCATGTTTCCTCCCATCACCAGATAGCATCACGAGCTCTGTATCAAAAGGACTCTGGCTCGGGTTGAAGTCATCCCCTTTCGTCGCCTTCTCCCAGTCTGTGTACCTCACGAGCTTGTTGTGGGAGGAGATGTTGGTGAAGCTCTCTGCATGATCAAGATCGTCCTCAGAGAATGCCTTGGCCTTCTTGAATGGGGCCATATGGGCCATGGCATAGAGGTCGTACAGCGGTGGCACTTCCTTCTTATTGTGTTTCGCCTAAAAGAGAGGAACAGCATATTAGTTAAGGGCTGAAGCTAGCATGAAGAATGAAATTGCATGAATTGTTAAGTGCTGAAACTACATACCCAGTGATCCCCGTACTCAAATAGGTTGGAGCTCCCTTGATGGTGTGGCACACCTCGCATTTGGGAACGCTTATCCCTGGCCTTGTTGTGTTCGGCTAGCCATTGGGGAGAGCACCACTCATCAACCAACGCCTCCCAACAGTCCATCAAATCCGCAAACCATCTCGGTGGCGCCTAAGTTTGGCAAAGAGAAATTTCAGCGCTACGCCTACGAATGAAATCAAGGAAACTAAGTACAAGGCCTTAAGAATAGTTAATTACCTTCATGTAGTTCTCCTTACTCAGATACTTGAGGCGGCACTTCTTCTTGGCCCTCCTAACGTTATTCGAGGCGTGGTAGTCTCGAACAGCCTGCACCCTAGCCTCGTGTCGTAAGTTCTGAAGTAGGCGCTTGCACTCGGCTTCGAGAACCCTATCCGCCTCCGCCTCGTGTTACTCAGCAACCCTGTAGAAGGTCTGCAATCAAACAAGACAACACTGATTAGTACAATCACTAGGTAATGTTGATTTTTAATTCTGTAAAGTAGAAATTACCCAAAACCGTCGTCTCACAATGTCGGCCACCATCTCGCACACGACACCGTCGACCCTCTCCTCTGGCGGGTCGGGGCAGCTACGTATAGCTCCCAGCTCATTGCTAGCTATGGAGCCTGGCCCTCACCGGGCAACGTGACCCACCCCGAGAAGTGGTGCCGGACTAGAGTACAGTGGACCTGGTTGGGCCCGCGGACACCATCGGGGTGTATCCAACCCCTGCAGTATGACAAGGCCAACACAGTAGATATTAATTTGAAGAAACATAAAGGACAAAGGTTAAAATAGAGTAAATGCACTTACTTCTCCCTGTTAAGCTGAATCAACCACCTCTGATCGTGGGTCACCGGCACGGGTGGGAGCTTCATACCACCATGCTGGTAAACCTTCTTGCCCTGCTCAACCAGCTCGCCATCGCTAAAACTATCGTCAGACCAGGTCTCCTCACCATCAGCATGGACACTAGTCTCCGGAGTCACTTGGGACGAAGACTCTGGGACCGGAGTCTCGTGGGACGAAGACTCTGGGGCCCAAGTCTCCTTGGACGAAGGCTCGGTGACACGAGGCTCGTCAGCCCGAGGCTCGTGGACCGGAGTCCAAGACAGGTCCAAGTCTGACGGCTCCACCTGAGACGGAGCACTCCGGTGGTCCAGAGAATCAGCTTCGGGTGGCGGTGAGGAAGGCACAACAGCCTTCCTACCTCTCCTGCCGCCACATCCACCTCTAGATCCCCTCTTCGTCTTCCCCCGACCTCTCCCAGCCGAAGAAGAAGATCTTGCCGGTGTCGCCATGCTGTCTACGAGCGCTCTATGAAGCTGCTGGGGTGGAATATAGCCACCCCTCCCAGCACGCGCCGAGGAAGAGGAGGCTCGGAGCGCTCTCGACCCGCGCCCACCATCTGTCAACACCTGCAATGACAAAGAGTCTTAGAAAATTCTTTGATAAATCTCCTATAGACCAACATGACCTAGGAAACTAAAACAGCAAGAAACCAACAACTAATTAACCTAAAGCAACTAATTAACCTAAAGCAACTAAAACAACAAGAAAAAAAGAAAAAAAAATTAAGGGCAGAACCTCACCAGGGGCGGAGCCGCAACGGGCGGCGGCGGGCGGCGGGGGGCGGCTGGACGGAGAGGCACCGGGCGGCAAGGGGCGGAGCGGTGCCGGGCACCGGGGCGGCGGGCGGCCTCGGGGGCCGGGTGCGGTGGGGGTCGGCGGCGGCGAGGGCTGTGGGGGTCAGCGGCGGGGGCGGCTCAGGCGCGGGGACAGCGCGGTGAGGGGAGAGAGACATAGGGGAGAGAAAGAGGATGGCGCAGGCGCTGACCTTTTTTGATAGGTCAAATATCTTTGCCGTCCGCTAGCAGATGTCAAAGAGCCTAGGTAGTGGGGTGGGGTAGGGGGAACGGCCGTTAGGTGGGCCACTTTCTTCAAACGGCAAAGAAGCTTTGCCGTCAGCTATAGGACGGCAAAGAAAGTGGCCGTTAAGTTCTTCTCGTTAGTGGGCCACCCATACTCTTTGTTGTCGGCTGGCTAACGACAAAGCTTCTAAGCCGTCAGCGAGCGGACGACAAAGAGAAGGCTGACGAAAAACATGTTCTTTGCCATCAGCTCATTCTTCGCCCTCAGTTTTCTTCAAGCTGATGGCAAAGACCCTCTCTCCCATCAGCTAGCTGACGGCAAAGATCCTGTTTCCAGTAGTGCCTCCCCCTCCCTCCAAAGTTTTGGCTCCATTCCTGACCACATTCCCAATTGGATTTGTGGTGTTGTGTTCGTTCCTCATTTGGATCGGCGACGGTCAGCACATGTTGTCAGCGTCCTGGGAATGGGGGTCCCCAGACTTGCCTACCTGCGACCCATGGCGTGGCTCCACCAGCGGCCCCATACGGCCCATCTTCACCAGCAAACACTCAAGACCATCGCAAGGGGCCGAGCCTCGCGAGGAGGACGACGCAAGACCTCCTCGGGGGCGGCTTCACCAGGCCGGCTCACGAGGGGCGGAGAGATCAAGGCAAGGGGCACCTCGCGAGGTTCCTGTGACACAAGCCATGATGACCGGGGCCAGGCGGGCGCCAGCGCGCACAGTGTCCTCGTTTCCTCTTTGGTGCTAAAGAGGCAAGCACGGGAGAGGAGTCCCGAGGCATCAGGCAAAGGTTTCCATATTGGTGCAACAAGACCAAGACCGGCAGGACGGAGGTCACTATGGAGCCCGGGACGGCGTCACCACCAGAGCCTTTGACACGCGAAGACCACCTTTTGTCAGGATAGCTTGTACTAGTTGTCCCCCTTCACGTTGTGGGATCCCTTCCTGCCTAATATTTGGGAAGAGGACCAGGGCCTCTATAAATAGGACTAGCCACCACCGCAGGGAGGCATCTGATCTCATCTTGGACCAGATCCATTCCACCCTCATACGCACAAGCTCATCGAGCACAAGAACACCTCTCCTCAGGAGGTTGTTCTTCCCATGTAACTATTCATCCTCAGCCCAAGAGGCAATCCACCACACCACACTGGAGTAGGGTATTACACCACATCAGTGGCCCAAACCAGTATAAATTTTGTGTTCCTTTGTTCTGCGAGTTCGAAGCGCTGAGCCTTGAGATCGCGGTGAGGGAGAGTCCGAGGGGGAGGAGAGATCTTCGTGCGCACCCAAGTGTTCGAACCTCAAGGGTTTTGCCGGAACCCGAAATCCGACATTTGGCGCGCCAGGTAGGGGTGCTCTAAAGCTTTCCTTCCGTTGATCCACGTTCCACTGCTCCACCGCATCCATGTCAGACGCGCGTCGAGCCCGCGCCGAGCGCCGGGCCGCCCTCGCCGCCCGTGTCGCTCAGACAGCCCCTGTCGGCGGGCCTCCCCGCCGTTCTCCATCTCCTGCTGCCAACGCCGCTACCGGCCTGGAAGCAAACGAGCAGCAAGCATCATCACTGCACCCCTCCGTGCGGCGAGACGGCCGCACCGTCACCCCGTCGCTGACTCCGGCCGGCTCATCGTCTCACGCTCGCCGCGCACCCACGGCCGCGCAGGCTGCGCTGCTCATGGCACGCGAGCTCCTGCGCTACCGCGCAGTCGACGACCTCTACGAGGACTGGTTATACCGCATCGTCGAGCTCGTCTACGCCGCAGGGGGCTCTCCTGCACCATCCCTCTCGCTGCCTCGCCCACCTCCAGCCGCAGGCGATTTAGCTCACGGAGCGCCTCCGCCGCCTCCACATCAAGATGGCGCCCTTGCACTAAGACGCGCAGCTCATGGAGCACCACCGCCCCCTCCGCATCAAGATGGTGTCCTTGCCCCAAGACGCACGGTCCCGCGGCATGATCCGCCAAGCCGTGTGCCCGCGCACGAAGAAGGAAGCTGCCAAGAGGTTCCCCGGCCGCAAGAAAACGCTCCAGCGCTCCTGGCACCACCACGACAAGACCACGTGCCGCCTACGGCGATGGTGCGCGAACATCAAGGGCAGGCTCCGCCCCTGCAGAGGGCCCCGGTGGCCACCGCAGGCTGCCGCGCCTTCGCTCCCGAGCTGCGCACCATCGTTTGGCTAGGCAAGTTCAAGCCGGATCTGCCTCCGCGCTACGATGGCACCCCCGACCCCGCGGAGTTCCTGCAGCTCTACGAGTTGAGCATCGAGGCGGCCAACGGCGACGAAAAGGTCATGTCAAACTGGTTTCTCATGGCGCCCGCTCATGGCTCCTGAACCTGCCTGTGGGATCAATCTCCTCCTGGGATGAGATGCGCGACCGCTTCATCGTCAACTTCCAGGGCACTCGCGACCGCCCTCTGGCCGCGGGTGACCCGCGCCGCATCAAGCAACAGCCGGGAGAGACCTTGCAAAAGTACATCCAGCCTTCAACAGCATCCGCCTCAAGATCCCCAAGGTGACGGACGAGGCCATCATCTCAGCATTTTCCGATGGCGTCCGTGACATCAAGATGAAGGAGGAGCTCGCCATCCACGAGGAGCTATGCATGACTCTGGAGCTGTTCAACATTGCAACCAAGTGTGCAAGAGCTGAGGAGGGGCGTCCCTCCCTCCTCGAGCTCCCTGCTGCCGACCCAGAGGAGAAGAAGGCCAAGGTCAAGGACGTGAAGCGCAAGGGAGTAGTCGTACTCGCGGCAGAGCTGAACACGAAGCGCGGCCGGGGCCACCCCATGTCGTCCAAGGGCAGCCGTCCGTTCTACGCCTTCCACAACGTGCACAGCCACAACACTAACGATTGTCAAGAGCTCAGGGCCATCCGAGATGGCCGCTTCGGTCGACGCCCCGAGCGCAATGACCGGGGCTATGGCCGAGGAGTAGGACGAGGTAGCGGACGCTCGGACAACCGCGGCCCCCGCCAGGAGTGGCGCGACCGGCCTCGTGAGGACTACTGGCAGGAGCAGCCTCGTGAGGGCTCCTGGTGCGACCAGCCTTGCGAGGACCGTCCTCAGGGCAATCCTAGCCTCCCTCCGCTACCGCCACCACCAAGAAGGAACGACGACCACCATCAGGACGAGGGGGTTGGGGGCTTCCAGGAACCGCGTGCTATCGCTTGCATCTTGGGTGGTGCTCAGGCCCCGGCTTCCCAGCGCATCCTCAAGAAGTTCTCTCGTGAGGTGAATGCAGCCCTCCCCAGGCTCGAGGCCAAGCGCCCGCTCAGGTGGTCCAAGTACGCCATCACCTTCAGCTCGGCGGACCAGCTCAAATGCACGGTGACCGCTGGCGTCCTCCCGATGCTCTGCCCACCCATCATCAGCAATGTCCAAGTCACCAAGACCCTCATCGACGGCGGCGCGGGGCACAGTGTCCGGTCCGTCGAGACGTTCGACAACCTTCAAGTGCCCTATGATCAGCTGCAGCCTACTAAGCCCTTCTCAGGAGTGACCGACGGCTCCACCACCCCGATAGGGCAAGTTCGTCTCCCTGTCACCTTCGGTCAGCGTGAAAACTACCACACCGAGCTCGTCGACTTCGACGTTGCCCACATCCGTCTGTCGTACAATGCC
This sequence comes from Triticum urartu, assembly GCF_003073215.2. Lineage (NCBI taxonomy): Eukaryota > Viridiplantae > Streptophyta > Magnoliopsida > Poales > Poaceae > Triticum > Triticum urartu. Next base: position 90,696,342 of record NC_053026.1, read on the forward strand.
ATCCTCGGGTACCCAGCATTAGCCAAGTTCATGGCAGTGACCCACCATGTCTACAACGTTCTCAAGATGCCAGGAAGCGGCGGGATCATCACAGTCCCCTGCGAAGAAAGAGATGCAGTGTGCTCCCTGGAGCGCGTTGATGTCTACTACACAATCTTCTTCTTGTAGATGTTGTTGGGCCTCCAAGTGAAGAGGTTTGTAGGACAGTAGCAAATTTCCCTCAAGTGGATGACATAAGGTTTATCAATCCGTGGGAGGCATAGGATGAAGATGGTCTCTCTCAAACAACCCTGCAACCAAATAACAAAGAGTCTCTTGTGTCCCCAACACACCCAATACAATGGTAAATAGTATAGGTGCACTATTTCGGCGAAGAGATGGTGATACAAGTGCAATATGGAAGGTAGATATAGGTTTTTGTAATCTGAAAATATAAAAACAGCAAGGTAACTAATGATAAAAGTGAGCACAAACGGTATTGCAATGCTTTGAAACGAGGCCTAGGGTTCATACTTTCACTAGTGCAAGTTCTCTCAACAATAATAACATAATTGGATCATATAACTATCCCTCAACATGCAATAAAGAGTCACTACAAAGTCACTAATGCTGAGAACAAACGAAGAGATTATGGTAGGGTATGAAACCACCTCAAAGTTATTCTTTCCGTTCGATCTATTATAGAGTTCGTACTAGAATAACACCTTAAGACACAAATCAACCAAAACCCTAATGTCACCTAGATACTCCAATGTCACCTCAAGTATCCGTGGGTATGATTATACGATATGCATCACACAATCTCAGATTCATCGATTCAACCAACACAAAGAACTTCAAAGAGTGCCCCAAAGTTTCTACTGGAGAGTCAAGACGAAAACATGTGCCAACCCCTATGCATAAGTTCACGAGATCACGAAACTCGTAAGTTGATCACCAAAACATACATCAAGTGGATCACATGATATCCCATTGTCACCACAGATAAGCACGTACAAGACATACATCAACTGTTCTCAAATCCTTAAAGACTCAATCTGATAAGATAACTTCAAAGGCAAAACTCAATCCATCACAAGAGACTAGAGGGGGAGAAACATCATAAGATCCAACTATAATAGCAAAGCTCGCGATACATCAAGATCGTACCACCTCAAGAACACGAGAGAGAGAGAGAGAGATCAAACACATAGCTACTGGTACATACCCTCAGCCCCTAGGGTGGACTACTCCCTCCTCGTCATGAAGAGCGTCGGGATGATGAAGATGGCCACCGGAGAGGGATTCCCCCCCTCCGGCAGGGTGCCGGAACGGGTCTAGATTGGTTTTTGGTGGCTACGGAGGCTTCTGGTGGTGGAACTCCCGATCTATTCTTTTCCCATATGTTTTTAGGGTATATTGATATATATATATATAGGCAAAGGAAGTCGGTCAGGGGAGCCACGAGGGGCCTACGAGGGTGGGGGCGCGCCCAGGGGGCAGGCTTGCCTCCCTGCCTCGTGGCCACCTCGAAGCTTCCCTGACGTCTACTCCAAGTCTCCTGGATTGCTTCCATTCCAGAAATAACTCTCCTGAAGGTTTCATTCCGGTTGGACTCCGCTTGATATTCATTTTCTTCGAAACACTGAAATAGGCAAGAAAACAACAATTTGGGCTGGGCCTCCGGTTAATAGGTTAGTCCAAAAAATAATATAAAAGTGTAAAAATAAGCCCATTAACATCCAAAATAGATAATGTAATAGCATGGAGCAATCAAAAATTATAGATATACTGGAGACGTATCAGCATCCCCAAGCTTAATTCCTGCTCGTCCTCGAGTAGGTAAATGATAAAAACAGAATTTTTGATGTGGAATGCTACCTAACATATTTATCCATGTAATTCTCTTTATTGTGGCAAGAATATTCAGATCCATAAGATTCAAGAAAAAAGTTTAATATTGACATAAAAATAATAATACTTCAAACATACTAACAAAGTAATCATGTCTTCTCAAAATAATATGGCCAAAGAAAGCTATCCTACAAAATTATATAGTCTGGCTATGCTCTATCTTCATCACACAAAATATTTAAATCATGCACAACCCCGACGACAAGCCAAGCAATTGTTTCATACTTTTGATGTTCTCAAACTTTTTCAATCTTCACGCAATACATGAGCGTGAGCCATGGACATAGCACTATAGGTGGAATAGAATGGTGGTTGTGGAGAAGACAAAAAGGAGAAGATAGTCTCACATCAACTAGGCGTATCAACGGGTTATGGAGATCCCATCAATAGATATCAATGTGAGTGCGTAGGGATTGCCATGCAACGGATGCACTAATGCTATAAATGTATGAAAGCTCAACAAAAGAAACTAAGTGGGTGTGCATCCAACTCGCTTGCTCACGAAGACCTAGGGCATTTGAGGAAGCCCATCGTTGGAATATACAAGCCAAGTTCTATAATGAAAGATTCCCACTAGTATATGAAAGTGACAACATAGGAGACTCTCTATCATGAAGATCATGGTGCTACTTTGAAGCACAAGTGTGGTAAAAGGATAGTAGCATTGCCCCTTCTCTCTTTTTCTCTCATTTTTTTATTTGGGCCTTCTTTATTTTTTCTTTTTCTTTTTGGCCTCTTTTCTTTTCTTTTCTTTTTTTTTTCCGGAGTCTCATCCCGACTTGTGGGGGAATCATGGTCTCCATCATCCTTTCCTCACTGGGACAATGCTCTAATAATGATGATCATCACACTTCTTTTTACTTACAACTCAAGAATTACAACTCAATACTTAGAACAAAATATGACTCTATGTGAATGCCTCCGGCGGTGTACCGGGATATGCAATGAATCAAGAGTGACATGTATGAAAAAAATTATGAACGGTGGCTTTGCCACAAATACGATGTCAACTACATGATCATGCAAGCAATATGACAATGATGAAGCGTCCCATAATAATGGAACGGTGGAAAGTTGCATGGCAATATATCTCGGAATGGCTATGGAAATGCCATAATAGGTAGGTATGGTGGCTGTTTTGAGGAAGGTATGTGGTGGGTTTATGGTACCGGCGAAAGTTGCGCGATACTAGAGAGACTAGCAATGGTGGAAGGGTAAGAGTGTGTGTAATCCATGGACTCAACATTAGTCATAAAGAACTCACATACTTATTGCAAAATCCTATTAGTTATCGAAACAAAGTATTACGCGCATGCTCCTAGGGGGATAGATTGGTAGGAAAAGACCATCGCTCGTCCCCGACCGCCACTCATAAGGAAGACAATCAATAAATAAATCATGCTCCAACTTCATCACATAACGGTTCACCATACGTGCATGCTACGGGAAGCACAAACTTCAACACAAGTATTTCTCAAATTCACAACTACTCAACTAGCTTGACTCTAATATCACCATCTCCATATCTCAAAACAATTATCACGTATCAAACTTCTCATAGTATTCAATGCACTTCTATGAAAGTTTTTATATTATTCTTAAAAGCAAATTTCCATGTTGTTCTAAAGGATTCTCAAAATAATATAAGTGAAGCATGAGAGATCAATTATTTCTATAAAATAAAACCACCGCCGTGCTCTAAAAGATATAAGTGATGCACTAGAGCAAAAACTATATGGCTCAAAAGATATAAGTGAAGCACATAGAGTATTTTAATAAATTTCAAATCATGTGAGTCTCTCTCAAAGGGTGTGTACAGCAAGGGTGATTGTGGTAAACTAAAAAGCAAAGACTAAAATCATACAAGACGCTCCAAGCAAAACACATATCATGTGGTGAATAAAAATATAGCTCCAAGTAAAGTTACCGATAGACAAAGACGAAAGAGGGGATGCCTTCTAGGGCATCCCCAAGCTTAGGCTTTTTGGTGTCCTTGAATATTACCTTGGGGTGCCTTGGGCATCCCCAAGCTTAGGCTCTTGCCACTCCTTATTCCATAGTCCATCTAATCTTTACCCAAAACTTGAAAATGTCACAACACAAAACTTAACAGAAAACTCGTAAGCTCCGTTAGTATAAGAAAATAAATCACCACTTAGGTACTGTTGTGAACTCATTCTAAATTCATATTGGTGTAATATATACTGCATTCCAACTTATCTATGGTTCATACCCTCCGATACTACTCATAGATTCATCAAAATAAGCAAACAACACATAGAAAACAGAATCTGTCAAAAACAGAACAGTCTGTAGTATCTGGATCAAACGTATACTTCTAGAACCCAAAAAATTCTAAAATAAATTGCTGGACGTGAGGAATTTATCTATTAATCATCTGCAAAAATAACTAACTAAATATCAATCTCCAATAAGATATGTCAGCAAATCTCGTGAGCGCTAAAGTTTCTGTTTTTTACAGCATGATCGCAAAGACTTTCCCCAAGTCTTCCCAAAGGTTCTACTTGGCACAAACACTAATTAAAATATAAAACCACATATAAACAGAGGCTAGATAAATTGTTTATTACTAAACAGGAGCAAAAATCAAGGAACAAAAATAAAGTTGGGTTGCCTCCCAACAAGCGCTACCGTTTAACGCCCCTAGCTAGGCGTGATGATTTAAATGATGCTCACATAAAAGATAAGAATTGTAACATAAAGAGAACATCATGAAGAATATGACTAGAACATTTAAGTCTAACCCACTTCCTATGCATAGGGATTTTGTGAGCAAACAATTTATGGGAACAATAATCAACTAGCATAGGAAGGCAAAACAAGCATAACTTTAAAACTTTAAGCACATAGAGAGGAAACTTGATATTATTGCAATTCCTACGAGCATATATTACTCCCTCATAATAATTTTCAGTAGAACCATGAATGAATTCAACAATATAACCATCACATGGAGCATTCTTTTCATGATCTACAAGCATAGAAAATTTACTACTCTCCACATAAGCAAAATTCTTCTCATTCGGAATAGTGGGAGTATCATAAGAAACTCGAATACTATAAATTGTTTCCACATTAAAAGAGTAATGTTCATAAAAAGGGTAATCATAATCATGACAAGGTTTATAAATATAATCATCACTACTTTTTATAGCATAAGTATCATCACAATAATCAACATAAGTAGCAACTTTGTTCTCATCATAATCGATTGAAACCTCTTCCAAGATAGTGGAATCATTACTAAATAAAGTCATGACCTATCCAAATCCACTTTCATAATTATCACAATAAGATTCAACACCCTCCAAAATAGTGGGATCATTACTTCCTAAAGTTGACACTCTTCCAAACCCACTTTCATCAATATAATCATCATAAGTAGGGGGCATGCTATCACCATAATAAATTTGCATATCAAAACTTGGGAGGCTAGAAATATCATCTTCATTAAACATAGCATCCCCAAGCTTGGGGCAAACATTAATTGCAGCAAATATATTCTCAAACATGTAATTCTCATCAAATAGCATCCCCAAGCTTGGGCCTTTTCATATCATAAGCATAATCACTCTCATCATTAATAGTATGGATAGCACCAATACTATAGCAATTATCATCATCACAATGAGTAATAGGGGCAAAGTCATTTGGGAGGGATACCTTTTCACCTTTGCTCCTTCGTCTTTTCTTTTTCTTCTTCACATTATGTGTGGGTTCAATACTCTTTTTGGAGCTCCTTATTGATGAGATTGGTTGATTAGAAGGCTCCTCCTCATTACCTGATTCATCATAAGAAATAATAGCAGGATATTGGGAAGCCTCTTCCCTTTCATTAGTATTCTCTTCATCCTCTATTTGTTTTCTTTTCTTTATGTAATTGGCAATATAAGGATTTTCAATGCAATTCACCGCACAATACATAAAAATTTCTTCTAGATCAATATCGAGGAATTTCTCAAGGTTATATTCTGGAATATGCTTAGTTATACATTTCATTTCTTCATAACCCAAAAGCAAACAAATTTCATTATGATGTGCAAGGGAAATCAAATCATCACAATTTTTGGACACGATACGATCATGGAACAATTTTCATCAGAGATTTAAATGACCATGTTCATTGCAAAGTTCACAAGTCTGGTGAAGAAATTTTAAATTTTCAGCGCAAACATCTAGCCTCTCTTGCAACCACTTAGTTTCCAAATACTTATGCCTCTTGCAAATTCTATTTTCCCTAATTGGTGTGTACTTGCAAACTCTATGCACTCCACAAAAGTTGACATGCTTATAAGAGACATTTTCATCATGAGTAGTGCAATCATCATTAGTACTATGGATATTCAAGGAGTTCATACTACCAACATTGCAATCATGCTCATCATTCAAAGATTTAGTGCCAAACATTTTAGAGACTTCTTCTTCTAGAATTTGAGCACAATTTTCCTTTCCATCATTCTCACGAAAGATATTAAAAAGATGAAGCGTGTGAGGCGAACTCAATTCCATTTTTTTGTAGTTTTCTTTTATAAACTAAACTAGTGCTAAAACAAGAAACAAAAAGATTCGACTGCAAGATCTAAAGATATATCTTCAAGCGCTAACCTCCCCGGCAACGGCGCCAGAAAAGAGCTTGATGTCTACTACACAACCTTCTTCTTGTAGACGTTGTTGGGCCTCCAAGTGCAGAGGTTTGTAGGACAGTAGCAAATTTCCCTCAAGTGGATGACCTAAGGTTTATCAATCCGTGGGAGGCGTAGGATGAAGATGGTCTCTCTCAAACAACCCTGCAACCAAATAACAAAGAGTCTCTTGTGTCCCCAACACACCCAATAAAATGGTAAATTGTAAAGGTGCACTAGTTCGGCGAAGAGATGGTGATACAAGTGCAATATGTAAGGTAGATATAGGTTTTTGTAATATGAAAATATAAAAACAGCAAGGTAACTAATGATAAAAGTGAGCACAAACGGTATTGCAATGCTTTGAAACGAGGCCTAGGGTTCATACTTTCACTAGTGCAAGTTCTCTCAACAATAATAACATAATTAGATCATATAACTATCCCTCAACATGCAACAAAGAGTCACTCCAAAGTCACTAATAGCGGAGAACAAACGAAGAGATTATGGTAGGGTACGAAACCACCTCAAAGTTATTCTTTCTGCTCGATCTATTATAGAGTTCGTACTAGAATAACACCTTAAGACACAAATCAACCAAAACCCTAATGTCACCTAGATACTCCAATGTCACCTCAAGTATTCGTGGGTATGATTATACGATATGCATCACACAATCTCGGATTCATCTATTCAACGAACACAAAGAACTTCAAAGAGTGCCCCAAAATTTCTACCGGGGAGTCAAGACGAAAACGTGTGCCAACCCCTATGCATAAGTTCACAAGGTCATGGAACTCGCAAGTTGATCACCAAAACATACATCAAGTGGATCACATGATATCCCATTGTCACCACAGATAAGCATGTGCAAGACATACATCAAGTGTTCTCAAATCCTTAAAGACTCAATCCGATAAGATGACTTCAAAGGGAAAACTCAATCCATCACAAGACAGTAGAGGGGGAGAAACATCATAAGATCCAACTATAATAGCAAAGCTCGTGATACATCAAGATCATACCACCTCAAGAACATGAGAGAGAGAGAGATCAAACACATAGCTACTGGTACATACCCTTAGCCCCGAGGGTGGACTACTCCCTCCTCGTCATGGAGAGCGTCGAGATGATGAAGATGGCCACCGGAGGGGGATCCCCCCCCCTCCGGCAGGGTGCCAGAACGGGTCTAGATTGGTTTTTGGTGGCTACGGAGGCTTCTGGTGGCGGAACTCCCGATCTATTTTGTTCCCCTATGTTTTTAGGGTATATTGATATATATAGGCAAAAGAAGTCGGTCAGGGGAGCCATGAGGGGCCCACGAGGGTGGGGGGCGCGCCCAGGGGGGCAGGCGCGCCTCCCTGCCTCATGGCCACCTCGAAGCTTCCCTGACGTCTACTCCAAGTCTCCTGTATTGCTTCCGTTCCAGAAATAACTCTCCCAAAGGTTTCATTCCGTTTGGACTCCGTTTGATATTCCTTTTCTTCGAAACACTGAAATAGGCAAGAAAACAGCAATTTGGGTTGGGCCTCCGGTTAATAGGTTAGTCCCAAAAATAATATAAAAGTGTAAAAATAAGCCCATTAACATCCAAAATAGATAATATAATAGCATGGAGCAATCAAAAATTATAGATACGCTGGAGACGTATCACGCGCCTTCCAAGCCGCAGCAATTGAAGACCCTGACAGCAAGGGCACGGAGTACCCTCCTGAAGCCGCCCCTAAGAAGAAGAAGCAGCTACTCCACACAGGGCCTCAGGGGGGGGTATCTCTAACGGCGTCGCATCAGGATTGGCGCCCGCACCTGGGGCGCCTCCCTCCCTCGCATAGGAAGGTGCGCCCGGCGCCCTCCTCGGGCAGGGCTCGGGGGCTCTCTTCTGGAGGGCCTCGGACCTGGCCAACATCACGAGGGAGGAGCTCGGGCACCACGTGGAGGCGAGCTTCGCGGCATGTTTCCCTCAGGAGGGCACCAGGCGAGGAACGCCCGGCGCTCAGGAGTTCATCGTCAAGGCCACCCAAGAGCTTCAAGAAGCAAGGTTGATATGCGGCGACCGCCGCCCACCTGGCGCAGCTCTCCATCCAGGCGACGGTGGCGAGCTGCGTGTCTGCATCGACATCCCAGGACTCAATAGGGCTGCATCTCAGGAGTGCTTCTGGCCTTCGTGCGCTGGCCGTTGTGAGGGCCCACCTCACAGCTATGTTCGCATGTCGTTTGGCCTGCCGAGCGTGGCAGCCGCCTTCCAACGCAACCTACAAAGCATCCTGGCAACCCAGGAGGCCAGGCATCACGCGGTCCTGGCGGAGATGGAGACGGTACTCAGGGAGCCACCTGAGCCCTCGGAGCCTCCCAAGGCTCAAGGTCTTGGCGGCTCATGAGGAGCGACTTCTTCAGCGCGCGCCTTCAGCTACCCCAACGCTCCTTCGACAACAAAACCAGGTGACATTTTCCAAGTTCATTCAGCTGGGAGTGCCCCTCAGGCTGCATTATTCCCAGGTCGCATGGGCCTGTCCCTGCGGCGTGTATCCTCTTGCATCTTTAGCTTACCTTACTGGGGGCGCCCCCTCGGGCTGCATCATCCCCAGCCCGCTCGGGTCCGTCCCAGTGGCATGTATCGTTCTCGCATCTATCTAAGATAGTTGGTTCCCATGCATGAGTTATTTATAGTCATCACCTGCTTGATTGCCACCCACCACAGGAGCTACTCACGCTGGCACGACGCTTGTGCTTGGGTCCGTCCCTGCAATGCTGACAAATCTGAGCGGTCGAGCTCTGGCTCGCGGCACGCCCGCGCACCTCACCTCACCAGACCCTCAGTGCCTTCATCTTCTTGCGAAGCGACCAGTGGCAGACGGGCAATCGTAGTGGCAATTTGTGTCCCTCCTCGCGCTAACCTGCAGGAACCTCCTGAGGACAACAACAGGTGGTACCATGGGCTCCCTCTTCTCCCATGCAATTCGCTTGTGCGTTAAAAGGGGGGCTCATGAGCATCGCGACTCAGGATCTCTTACTCGCTCTCCAGCCCTCACCCCCTGGCCTTGACCACGACACCGTGACCTGGCATACCAGCGGTGGCTGAGCTCGCTCGAGGGCCGGGACCTAAGGACGTAGAGCACATAGAAGAGCGTGGAGAAGAGGGGAGGCTCACACGGGCCTAACCTCGCTACGCTACGGCCGTCGACGCACGAGTCTGGCGCAGCACAAGGAACCGACTCTGGACTGCCAAGATAAGTTTCGCACCCGAGTCGGCCGAGCACTACGGCATAAGATTCCCACCTCTCGCAGCCCTGCTGCGGCGACGTCGCCTCCCTTTCCCACCTTTAGGTAGCTGCTTGCGCGCTAAAGGGGACCTCTTGAGCATCGCGCCTCAGGAGCTCTTACTGGACCTCAGGCCGCTCACCTCCTGGCCTTGACCACGGCATCGTGACCTGGCATACCAGCGACGACTGCAACCTGCCTCGGGATCGGGACATGTCGGCGTAGAGCACCAAGCTGCCACGGGGTTGGAAAGGGGAGACCGAGCCGAAGCAGGACATGCCTTTGCAAAATTTCATAATGAGGATAACATCAACAAAAGACATTACAGACCCTTTACATGCCCCCACGGGGTCCATCTCGATTCCTCGCAGGGAACAAAACAAGGGAGTTTCTAGGGGGCCTATCTACACGCGCCAGCGCGGCCGACGCCATCATCAATAGTGGGCCACGGGAGGCTGGCGCCAACCCCATCCAGATCCGCGACGGCGGCGGCCGGACGCTACGGCCTTGCTCCGGGCGCGGCGAGAGCTCGGGGGCACGTAGTTATCGTCGCTCGTGTCTGGGGTCTCGTAGGGCTCAGGAGAGTCGCTGGACTCCCAAGCGCCACCGCTACTGCTGGAGGAGCTGCTGGCGAAGCCAGCGGCAGGCTCGGCGTTGGCCGCTGTACCGTCCCGATGACCCCCTTCAGGACAGCACTCCAAGCGGCGGCCTTCCTCGTCGAAGACCTTGAAGAACATCGTGGAGGCGCCGCCGTACTCAAAATGGATGGCGAGGGCGCCTTCCGCACGGCAGACTCGAGCAACCACGCCCCAGCCACGGGTCATGAAGATCTTGCCGGGGAGACGGCTTCAACCTCCGCTCCAGTTGCCGGGGCGTCGCAGTCGGCATGCTGCGGCCAAAGCTCGAGGGGCCACCTCAACGACATCTGGGCGGAGAAGAACTGCGGAAAGCGAATCCAAGTGCGCGGAGGCATCGCCACCCACATCACGAGTTCGTGCGAGGAGTCCGCGGCGTGGGCTCGTGGGGCGATGGCGTGCGTCACCATGGCCACGGTGTGGGCGGCGCCGCTCGCTGCCTCTCCCTCCGGAGCCCTTGGCTTGGGCGTACAGAGGCAGCGGATACCCGAAAGGTGGCCGCTCGCACCAAGACCTCGACACCTCCGGCCTCATGACTACGTCGCGGCGGTGGGCCAGCCTCTTCTTCAGCGGAAGAGGCCCAGGCTCATCACGGGGGGGGGGGTTCCCTTCTTGGCGGTGGAGAACCTCCGAATTGGCGCCATGGGAGACGTGGTGTAGCAGCAAAGCAAGGAAGAAGAACAAGAATCAGGAGGATCGAAGGAAGATATGGGTGGTGGGGGCTCCGCTCCCCCCTTCCCATTTATAGCCAGAAGGAGGCCAACCGTTGGCCTCCACAATCTATGGTAATAATGGCCCTTTTCTGCATGCAGCAGGGACTCGTCAAGTCGGGCAGTTGTCAAGGCAGCATGGGAAAGCGGTGACGCCCACGTCCCATCAATCACCACACGTCAATCGAGGCCGCAGGCTGTTGGGGCCCGCGGCGCTCCCCACTTGCCCCTTGGCTTCGCCTCGAAGCCAAGTCCGAGCGCGCCTTGGGCCCGGGGGCTACTGTCGGCATCCTAGGAATGGGGTCCCCAGACTTGCCTACCTGCGGCCCACAGCGTGGCTCCACCAGCGGCCACGTACGGCCCATCTTCACCAGCAAACACTCAAGACCCTCGCGAGGGGCCGAGCCTCGTGAGGCGGACGACGCAAGACCTCCTCGGGGGAGGCCTCACCAGGCTGGCTCGCGAGGGGCGGAGAGATCAAGGCAAGGGGCACCTCGCGAGGTTCATGTGACGCAAGCCATGACAACCGGGGCCAGGCGGGCGCCAGCGCGCATAGTGTCCTCGTTTCCTCTTTGGTGCTAAAGAGGCAAGCGCGAGCAAGGAGTCATCAAGCAAAGTTTTCCATATCGGTGCAACAAGACCAAGACCGGCAGGACGGAGGTCACCATGGAGCCCAGGACGGCGTCACCACCAGCGCCTTTGACAGGCGAAGACCACCTTTTGTCAGGATAGCTTGTACTAGTTGTCCCCTTCAAATTGGCCGTTGTGGGATCACTTCCCGCCTAATATTTGGGAAGAGGATCAGGGCCTCTATAAATAGGACTAGACACCACCGTAGGGAGGCATCTGATCTCATCTTGGACCAGATCCATTACACCCTCATACGCACAAGCTCATCGAGCACAAGAGCACCTCTCCTCAGGAGGTTGTTCTTCCCTTGTAACTGTTCATCCTCACCCCAAGAGGCAATCCACCACAGCACACTGGAGTAGGGTATTACACCACATCGGTGGCCCGAACCAGTATAAATCTTGTGTTCCTTTGTTCTGCGAGTTCGACGCGCTGAGCCTTGAGATAGCGGTGAGGGAGAGTCCGAGGGGGAGGAGAGATCTTCGTGCGCACCCCAGTGTTCAAACCTCAAGGGTTTTGCCGGAACCCGAAATCCGACACATGTTCTAGTAAATTCATACTCTTCCAAGATTAGTTGATAGGGGACCTCGAATATATGAAAACACCTAAACCATCTTGCTATCCAGGAGGGTGTTGCCAAATTTGAAGACGTCTAATAGAGTCTTGATCATACTCTATGATTATAATTGTAGTTTTTTCTGTAACTTCTGGCATAGGAACATCATGATAAACTTGGGCATTAGCTTTAGTAGGATTAAGGTTGTCATTTGCTAGCTTGCAACATCTTTTATATATTTGTATTAGCATCATGTTCGCAAGGCTGATAGCTTGACTCGATTGGCTTGGAAAAAAATTATGAATTGATATGGCTCTCTTTCCATTCATGTCTATACACACAACAACATGCATGTGAACAAAAAGAAATTTTCCTAATTAGTTTTTTTCGAAGATCAGGGGCCTCCCCCCGGCTCCACATTTCATTTAGAAAACAGAAGTCAAACGAGTACCACAAGCCGGAGCTACAAACCAAAAGCAATCACCCCAACAGAGAAGGTGTCCAACAACAAGCTACTAACTGGCCACCCTAAAGTCTAGTTTTAATCCGACCAAATATTACAAGAATCAACATCAATTCCTCAATGTTGACGACAGATCAAGGATGCTGCATTGTAGGGAGGCCATCTTCCTCACCCAGCGAAGACCACATGGATGGTGTCCACCTCTTGAGGGTTCTTCTGTTGGTACTCTAGTGTGATCCTCCCACCATGTGCAGCACCACCGATGGCCTTAGCCCACGATAGGGTCTCCAGCCCCATCTTGCAGTTCAACTCCCCGGTTCCAACTCTGAGGGATTTTTCAGTTTCTTCCACAAAGCCTCCTGGAGAGCCTGCATCTTTCCCCCTTGGAGATCCTCAAATGGTTTCATCCAATCCTTTAGGTACTGCAGGACTCGACCGAACACCTGTTTCATGGGAATCCAAGAGCATGGATTAAACACTATGGCATTTCTACAGTTCCACAGCCCCCACAGGACTGCGGAGGAAACCACATTTAAGTGTAGTTGTTTCTTTTCACACAACCACCACCTACCCAACGAATCAAAATCTTTAATGACTATGTTAAAGAAGATCTCAACCTCCTTCCACACTAATCTATCCACTACACACTCGAAAAACAGATGAAACATTGACTCAATGTCAGTGCAATGCACACGCTCAAGTGGCTCTGGTAACCCCCTCTTCCTCAAATTATCACAGGTCATGATCTTATTTTGAGAGAACAACCAAAGGAACCCTTGTATCTTCGGGGGCACCTTAATTTTCCAAACCACAGGGAGGAAAATAGGTTGAACTCCTCTAAAGTTAATTATAGCATACCGAGATTTCGTAGAGTAGATCCCTTTAGATTCATATTGCCAGATTAGGGGATCCTCTTCCTGACTAAGACTATACATTTTGAGGATATTAATCATGTCAAATCATTGAACCATGAGTTCATCCGAAAACGTCCTCCTAAATGAACGTTTGAGCTCATGTCCATCCGAAATCTCAGCTATGGTTTTATTCTTCTCATTAACCAGAAAGTAAAGATCCCGGCATTGGGTAGCCAAGGGCGCATTCCCATGCCAAATATCTTCCCAGAGTCTAATCGATCTACCATTACCAACTGACCATTTATAGCCCATTCTAACCGCTTGCATGGCCCACTGCACCCCTTTCCAGAATTGAGAGGCATTGCTATCATGACAACAAAGTATGTTAGGACTCCTAGTGCTATACTTGCTATCAATCACTCTCCTCTAAAGAGTCCCTTCCCCTACAATGTATCTCTTAACCCATGCCCCAATCAGGCACAAGTTCATGTCTTGCAGATTAAGAACCCCCATCCCTCCAAACTCCTTCATGCAAATGGAAGGCCAGTTTGCTAAATGGATCTTATTATTCCCCTCACTGTCACTCCACAAATAGCTAGCCATTGTGAGTTGATCAGTTGGATAGCCCATTTAGGAAACTTAATGAAGGACAGAAGGTATAAAGGAATACTAGCCAGGAAGGATTTGATCAAGGTAATCTTCCCTAAATAGGAGAGAAGCTTCCCCCTCCAGCCAGCTATCCTAGCTAATATCTTATCTATCAGGAATTGTAAGTCGTCTCGACTCAACTTGCTATAATGCAATGGTATGCCCAAATATTTAATAGGGAAGTCCCCAGCAACACACTATAATATATCGATAAAAGGGGCCAACTCATCTGCCCCTACATTAATTGGAATAAGCGCGCTTTGTGGAAATTGATCCTCATCCCAGAGACCTGCTCAAAGCAGGTAAGGATCCACTTGATATTAAGCGCTGCCCTGAGGTCTGGCTGGAGGAATAAGAGGGTATTGTCTGCATATTGTAGGCACATGTAACGCCCTGAGTCCGATCTGCCAGGTGTCTTCCAGTTATTCGCCGTCATTGCCATGTCATTTGCTTGCGTGTTGCATCTTTGCCATGTCATCATGTGCATTGCATCTGCATGTTTTTCAAACTTGCATCTGGTCTCTTTCTCCGTTGTCCGTTTTGGAATCCGACACTCTCACACGCACCTGTTGCACCTCTCAGGCCTTGTTTTGTGAGCGGGAGAAAAACGTCCTCGGAATGGGCCTAGATTTGTCGAGTGGCCTTGATATATCACCGGTAGACCGCATGTCAAATTTCGTTCCATTTGGAGGTCGTTTGATGCCCCAAGGGTTAACCGCGTTAACCGAAACCCCTCCTTCGCTTTGCAACCCAGCACCCCTTCATAACAACCCACTAAACGATCTAACCCCCCTCCATGCTCTTCGTCGTTGGATAACGATCGTGTGGGTGAAAACCGCACCTCATTTGGACTCTCCTAGCTCCCTCTACCTATAAATAAGCCCCCACCCCCGAAATTTTCAAACGAACCCCTAGCCCCTCTCCTCCTCCACCACCGGACACGTCCGTCCGTCACCGGACGCGTCCTCTATCGCCACCGCACCAATCCGGAGCTGCCACCTATCCCACGGACCTCCCCCGCCACCGTGGCCCGCCGGGGCCCAGGGCAGGCCCGCCGCCGACCGCGCGCAGCGCCCCGAGCTCAACCGCGCGTCCGCCGCCTTGCGCCGCCACCTCCTACTCGCGCCGTTGCCGCCTTTGCTCGCCGCCGCATCGCCCATCCGCCGTCGCTGCGCACCACCACTCGCGCGCGCTACCTCGCCGCGCCTCGCCGTCTTCGCGCCGCCGCCCGCCGCTGACCTCGCCCCGCCGCCTCAAGCTCCGCCTCCCTCCGTCGTCAGAGCATCGCCGGAGGTCGCCGTCGTCGCCCGCGTCCGCCTCGTCACCGGATCATGTGGATCGGGACGAGATCCATCGGGATCCCATCAAAACACCCCACCACTCTGTCCCGGGTCTTCCTCGTCCCGTTTCCGCGAGGGTAAAATTCCACTAAGTCCCAGGTTTTCTAACATCATGTGTGCATGTTCAGCTTGGCATATCTCCATGCATGTTGCTCCATTTTGTGTGTATGTTATGTCAAATTGTTCATCTCATGATGCTCTACATGCTAGTGTCATTTTCATGCATGTTGTCGTTCATATGGATGCCTTAATCCTCGTTGCAAGAGTGTTGTATGATATTAACCTACTGAGGTTGTCATAACTTGTTGTTTTGTCTTTTTCATTGCATTTTCTGTGTGCATCTTTTGTGCATCATGTCTACATGTTTTAGAAGCATCTTCATGCCATCTTTACAGTGGTGCAATCCATGTATTTTTATGTGCCTTTTGATGACTATCACAAGCTTGCAAAGTGTGCTACTTGATGTTGCTGATTTCTGAGACTTAGTGAATTTTACTAAGTCTGTAACTGTTACTTTATGTTGCCATGCTTATTTGAAGGTACCATCCATTCCATGCGTAATCTGGAGAGGCCTAGTTGACATGTTTTTATGTCCATGTTATGGTCTATCATGCCATGCCTTTTTATGCCTCATACATGTCCTATATCATATGTTTTAATTGCCATGAACATGCCTATATGACGTTCCAGTTTTCTGTTAACTTCATGATGCCATGTTGTGAGGTTGTTATTGATTAATCTATGCCTCGTTTGGTGATGCTCCCTTTACATGAATTGAATTATGCTATGAGTACTTTGTCCACATGCCAAGTTTGATAATTTTAGACTTCATATGACTTCTGTTCCAAGCTTGCAAACATGCTATCCTGATGTTGCTGTTTTACACTTGCTGAAACTGTTACAACATTCAAACTTGTCTTGTTGGTTCCCACTAGTCCATAAGCCATATGGTTATGATGCCTTGATGTTATTTGCTCCTTGTTATGTGTAGTTTGATGCCATTCCCTTGGTTGTCATTATAACTTGATGTAGCTTGCCTCTTTCTTACTCTCAAGTTGCCATCATGTTAAATCTGTCATCCTGTTAACAGCATGTTCCTTTTTGCATGATTTATAGACTCATAGTAATTACTCCATGCTTCATATGAACTTGTGACCATGGACTAAGTTGAAGTATATCATGTCTACTACATGCCCACCTCTTTTGCATAATTATTAAAGTTGCTATGCTTGTTGTTATGTGCCTCCAAAGTCAGCACCATAATGTTATTGTTTGCATTCCCAGATTTCCTCTCGAGTCTGAGAATCAGCTTATATCATGTTGCATCTTGTCTTGTTGCTTGCCATTGATCTATGGGTCATATGGAGATGCTTAGTAATCATGTTTTGCCATGTTTAACCTGTACTTTAATGCCATGATCTTGTTTGCCATGTTCTTGCACTATATCATCATTGTTTCATGCCTCCAATATGTCAACATGTTATTCCTGCTCACATGTATGCCCTGTTTTTCACTAAGTCATAATTTGTGTTATTAAGTTGATATTTGCTTTGATCATCCTGGATTAATCTTGATCCCTATGAACCTGAACCTTAAATTTTATTTGAATCATGTTGTATGTACTTTGAGTGCATGTTAAGTTCTTGCTCATATGATTCGTGTAGCATGTTGTTTCCTTGATTGCAAAGTGCTTAGTTGTTGTTTTGGGCAGATTGTGTTTGAATCTTGTATTGAGTGTATGTGTTGAACAGTGGCTCCGTTTTGAGCATGCTCTATATGAAACTTGCTTGGTTTTGCATGTAGTTTCATTTTACCTTGTTGCATCCATGTTTTGGAGTGCTTGTGATGTTGTTTTGTTTGCATTTGCATCAATGCCTTGTTTAACTTGTTTTGCTCATATCTTCTAGACTGTAGCTCCGAATTAAACAAACTTTATATGTAACTTGACTAGAAAACCGTGTAGATCATCTTGGTGCACTTTAGCTTGATGTTTAACAACTTCAACATTGTGTTCTAATCAGATCTGGACCAATTTCGAAAATTGCATATGAGCACTTACCGGAATTGTTATAGGTTGTTTCCGGCCTCATTTAAACTTGCTTTGGTGTGTTGCTCTTGTATGCATCATCTCTTGCCATGAGTAGCATCATGTAGCCTTGTCATGCATCATACTTGGTTGAGCATCATGTCATGTTTATGTGTTGTGTGTTTACCATGTTGTTTGCTTCTTTCCGGTTGTGCTCCTTCCCGATAGTTCCTGTTTCGTTGCGATTGTGAGGATTCGTTCGACTACGTGGCTTCATCTTCTTCATGGACTCGTTCTTCTTCCTAGCGGGATTTCAGGCAGGATGACCGTCACCTTGGATCTCACTACTATCTTTGTTATGCTAGTTGTCCCGATGCCATCGCTATGCCGCGCTACCTACCACTTGTTTATCAAGCCTCCCATATTACCATGATAGCCTCTAACCTTTTTTACCCTTCCTAGCAAACCGTTGTTTGGCTATGTTACCGCTTTTCTTAGCCCCTCTTATAGTGTTGCTAGTTGCAGGTGCAGTTGCAGGTTATTCCATGTTGGGACATGGATATTTTGGGATATCACAATATCTCTTATTTAATTAATGCATCTATATACTTGGTAAAGGGTGGAAGGCTCGGCCTTAAGCTTGGTATTTTGTTCCACTCTTGCTGCCCTAGTTTCCGTCATACCGGTGTTATGTTCCTTAATTTTTGCGTCCCTAACACGATGAGGGGTATGGGACCCTCTTGACAGTTTGCTTTGAATAAAACTCTTCCAGCAAGGCCCAACATTGGTTTTACCATTTGCCCAATAACATCTAAAACTTGCATAGGGACTTGCCGGCCCCCATGGATTTTTAATCAACCCCCCCCCCCCGGACCAGTGCTCCTCTGAGTGTTGGTCCGAACCGAGCAGACTGCGGAGCCACCTCGGGGAAACTCGAGGGTTGGTTTTACTAGTAGGATGTCTCATCCGGTGTGCCCCGAGAACGAGATATGTGCAGCTCCTATCGGGATTTGTCAGCACATTCGGGCGGTCTTGCTGGTTTTCTTTTACCATTGTCGAAATGTCTTGTGCACCGGGATTCCGAGTCTGATCAGGTGTCCCGCGATAGAGGATGGTCTCCGCGGATCATGAGCTTGTCATGGGCTAAGTTGGGACACCCCTGTAGGGTTTAAACTTTTGAGAGTCGTGACCACGGTTATGTGGCAGATGGGAATTTGTTAATATCTGGTTGTAGAGGACTTGAAGTAAGCTTAACTAAAATTCACCAACCGCGTTGCGTAACCGTGACTGTCTCTTTTCGGGGAAGTCGAGAGGAGAACACGGTTGGGTTATGTTTGAACGTAAGTAGTTCAGGATCACTTCTTGATCATTTCTAGTTTGCGACCATTTGCATAGTTTCTCATCTTACTCTTGTACTCGTAAGTTAGCTACCATACTTTGCTTAGTCGCTGCTGCAACCTCACCACTTATCCTTTCCATACCCATTAAGTGTTGCTAGTCTTGATACCCATGGTAATGGGATTGCTGAGTCCTCGTGGCTCACAGTTTACTACACCAACAGTTGCAGGTACAGGTAATGCGACGATCATGTCGTGAGAGCGATGTTTACAAGTTTTGGAGTTCTTATTCTTCTTCGTCGAGCTTGGGTTAGGTTCCTGGTCAGCATCCTGAGCTAGCAGGGTGGATGTTGTTTGAGCTTCTGTTTGTGTTCATCCGTAGTCGGATGTTGATTTTATATGATGTATTGATGTATTCTTGTGGCATTTGTATGCCTTTTGTATGTATCCCCATCTATTATGTAATGGTTTGATGTAATGATATCCACCTTGCAAAAGCGTGTCAATATGCGGTTCTATCCTTGGTGGGACCTTCGAGTCTCTTTAGGATAGAGTCGCATATTGGGCGTGACAGCACATAACCCCTCCCTCCATCATCTCAGGACACAAACCTTTAACTAAACTAGCTCTACTACGTTTAACCAACATCCTGGAAAACACATCTACTACTAGGTTAAACAGGAGAGGGGAAAAGGGGTCCCCCTGCCTCAAACCCTTCCCTGTGATGAAGAAATCACTCTCCATCCCATTCAGCTTGACTCCTAGAGCCATTCTCAGTTAAACTCTTTACCCATTTAATCCATCTAGGACCAAATCCTCTGAGTTTCAAAACCTCATAGACAAAATCTAAGTTTACCTCATCATAAGCATTCTCATAATCCAATTTATGTACCAGACCCTGTTTCCCAGAAGAATGAACCTCATGTATAATCTCATGAGCAGTATCTACACTTTCAAGAATATATATACCTCTAATAAAGGCAGATTGGCATCCAGAAACCAGTCTCCCAATTATCATAGCTAGTCTATTAGTAAGTACCTTAGAAAAAATCTTAAAACTACAATTCAGGAGGCTGATGGGCCTAAATTTGTTCATGGTCTTGGCCTCATCTTCCTTTGGGATAAGTGTGATCATAGCAAAATTAAGTCTAAAAATATCTAGATCACCCTCAAACCAAGTATCAAAGAGCTTAATTAGATCATCTTTAATTATCTCCCAGTATTCCTGGTAGAACATGAAAGCTAGCCCATCTAGGCCAAGTGCTCCATCAGAATAAGACCCAAACACTGCTTCTCTAATCTCTTCCTGAGTGAATGTAGTTTCTAGGTTGTTGTTCTCTAGACTAGACACTTTTTCATTTTCCTCAAAAAAAATCATCTCTGAGGTTAATGTCTGGTCTAGGCTCCCATTCAAATAGTTTTTTATAATATTCTACTGCATTTTTTTGCATCCTAGCAGGGTTAGAGGTAGGGCCTTCAGCCCCTTCCAACACATGTATGGTCTTTTTCCTTCTCCTCTCGTTTGCCACAACATTAAAATATGTTGTATTTCTATCCCATTCTATGATGTCTCTTTCTCTAGATCTTTGCCTAGCTTTAATCTCTTCCACTTGCCAAAAATTGGCAAGCTCCCTAAAAATGTCAGTCATTCTATTCCTATCTTCCTCAGGCATATTGCCGCTCTCAGCCTAAATATCCAGTAACTCATATTCTTGTTGGGGAACGTAGTATTTCAAAAAAAACCTATGATCACGCAAGATCTATCTAGGAGAAGCATAGCAACGAGCAGGGAGAGTGTGTCCACGTGCCCTCATAGACCGAAAGCGGAAGTGTTTAGTAACGCGGTTGATGTAGTCGAACGTCTTCATGATCCAACCGATCCAAGTACCGAACGTACGGCACCTCCATGTTCAGCACACGTTCAGCACGATGACGTCTCTCGAGCTCTTGATCCAGTTGAGGACGAGGGAGAGTTCCATCAGCACGATGGCGTGGCGATGGTGATGATGAAGTTACCGGCGCAGGGCTTCGCTAAGCACTACGACGATATGACCGAGGTGTTAACTGTGGAGGGGGGCACTGTACACAGCTAGGAACAATTGATGTGTGTTTTAGAGGTGCCCTCCCCACGTATATAAAGGAGGGATAGGGAGGGAGGCAGCCTAGGGCGCGCCCAAGTAGGAGGAATCCTACTTGGGCCACTAGTCCAATTCGCCCCCTACCATATTTGGACAAGGGGGAAAGGAAGGAGGGGGAGGGGAAGGAAGTAGGAGTCCTACTTCATACTTTCCTTTCCCTCCTCTCCTTTCCCTTTCTCCCCACGTGGCTGGCCCTATAGGGGGCGCACCAGCCCCTTGTGGGCTGGTGTGTTCCCTTACTTGGCCCATTAAGCACATATCTTTGCCGGGGGTTGCCTGGAACCCCTTCCGGTGACCCGGTATCACCCAGAACACTTCCGGTGTCCAAATATCATCGTCATATATATGAATCTTTACCTCTCGACCATTTAGAGACTCCTCGTCATGTCCGTGATCTCATCCGGGACTCCGAACAAACTTCGGTCATCAAATCACATAACTCATAATACAAATCGTCATCAAACGTTAAGCGTGCGGACCCTACGGGTTCGAGAACTATGTAGACATGACCGAGACACATCTCCGGTCAATAACCAATAGCGGAACCTGGATGCTCATATTGGCTCCTACATATTCTACAAAGATCTTTATCGGTCAAACCGCATAACAACATACGTTGTTCCCTTTTTCATCGGTATGTTACTTGCCCGAGATTCGATCGGCGGTATCATCATACCCATTTCAATCTCGTTACCGGCAATCTCTTACTCGTTCCGTAATGCATCATCCCATGACAAACTCATTAGTCACATTGCTTGCAAGGCTTATAGTGATGTGCATCACTGAGAGGGCCCAGAGATACCTCTCCGATACACGGAGTGACAAATCCTAATCTTGATCTATGCCAACCCAACAAACACCTTCGGAGACATCTGTAGAGCATCTTTATAATCACCCAGTTATGTTGTGATGTTTGATAGCACACAAGGTGTTCCTCCGGTATTCGGAGTTGCATAATCTCATTGTCAAAGGAACATGTATAAGTCATGATGAAAGCAATAGCAATAAAACTAAATGATCATTATGCTATGCTAACGGATGGGTCTTGTCCATCACATCATGCTCTAATGATGTGATCCCGTTCATCAAATGACAACACATGTCTATGGTCAGGAAACATAACCATCTTTGATTAACAAGCTAGTCAAGTAGAGGCATACTAGCGACACTCTATTTTGTCTATGTATTCACACATGTACTAAGTTTCCGGTTAATACAATTCTAGCATGAATAATAAACATTTATCATGATATGAGGAAATATAAATAACAACTTTATTATTGCCTACAGGGCATATTTCCTTCAATTCTAACATCACCTCATTCTTGTTTTTCCTAAGAAAAGACTCTATATTTCTACTCCACCCTTTGGTCATCCTTCTAAAAGTCCCGACCTTATGCTGCCAGACATCCAAAAGATTGGTACTGTTACATCTAGTACTCCACGCTTTGTTTACTAACTCCCTAAAATCAGGCCTGGTGATCCACCATTTCTCAAACTTGAAACTCCTACCCCTATTGTTTTGTCCACTCCCAGAGTCCCACACAATGGGGGTATGATCACTTCCCACCCTAGGTAATGCCATGGCACTGGCCATAGGAAAATTAGCCTCATACTCTGTGGAGGAGAAGATCCTATCAATCCTGGACATGATCAAATTATCTTGATTATTAGCCTAGGTATACATCCTACCTGACATTTTGATCTCCACCAGAGACCACATATCCACCCACACATTAAACTTATCTACCCACCTGTAATTGACATTCATATTATTCTTATCCTCTGGGCACCTGACCAGATTAAAGTCACCCCCAATAATGCAGGGCCCAGACCACTCCACACACAACTCATGTAATTCAAAGATAAAAACATTTTTATCCTCTTCATAAGAAGGACCATAAACAGTAGTAAATCTAAAAAACTAAATCATTACTCCTATCTCTAACCACAACACTAACTGTGAACCTGCCTATCTTCCAACTAACTATCTCAAACACATCACAATCTACCCCAACCAAAATGCCTCCTGCAGAGCCAATGGAAGGTAACGAATTCCAGACAAAGTTCCTATTACCCATTAGGTTATTAAGGAATTTTTTGGATCACACTGCTTAGTTTCTTGAAAACCAACAAGACTAGAGTTTAGAGGCCAAATATTGTCCTCAATACATTTCTTTCTACCAAAAGCAAGTAAACCCCTAATATTCTGAAAGATGTACTTCCTTGGAACTTCTTGCTGGGGTGCTTGCCCCATCTAGTTTTAGTCCACAGGGACCAGATCCCAATTGTCAACTCCTCATCCCCACTCCTCATCCCCACTAAGGTCATCTACACTGTCTTTAAAAGCATTACTTTCTACAGCTATACCAGGATCATCTTTATCACTCAAACTACACCTACTTTTTTCAGAAACAACCACACCCACACTGTGTGTCATGCTAGCAGGAATAACATTGAAAGGTTTTTTCGAAGTTATACCTTTGATGGAAGAAATTTCCAAGTTCTTCTCCATCTGGATCATTTTTGCTTTTTCCATGACATGTTGGTTTCCAACATTCCTGGTACTTTTCCTAGCTGACTGAATAGGTCCCCATTTTTTCGCTTCTTGCATTTTCTGTCCGCAAGTCCTCCCTCTTCAGGCACACTCTTGTTCACCTCCTCCACTTCCAAAGCCCTGAAATCTTGCATGATATCATCAGGTAGGGAAACCTCCTCGATCTCAACTCCTGAACTTTTATCCATGCCAACCCCTCCTAGCACTACACACTGCTCCTCCAAGTTTTCCACCTGCTACATTTCAGTGTATATGAACCTGGTAACTTCATTTTCAGGGTCTTCTCTTGGCATCACAGACCCACAGTCCAGCCCTTGTTCTGAGGTGGCATTTTCATCTACTGGTTGACATATTTCCAGCTCATTTTCCTCTTTTTTTATCTCTCATTATGGCTCTCTGTCTCCCATGCTGCTAGAACCATCTCTCTTATGCACATTGTCCCCCTGTTGTTCCTCATTTGATCTTGGTGTTTTATCACTAGATTTTCCTAGCCTATTGTTAGTGTCCATCCTCTCTCCCTGTTGTGTTCCATCTCCATCACAATCCTCACTGTTATTGGGTTTTTCTTTCTCCACCACTTTCCTGACTATGGGAACTTCCACAGTCAGTTGCACCTTGAAGGACCCCCCCTCCCAGCTCAAAAAGCCTCTCGGAGGGAATTTTTGCAGGATCTTTGCACTGTATATTCACCCTAACATGTTCAAACAAGCTTTGGAACATGCCTTGCCAGTCCAGCTCCATCCATAGACCAAAAGTTGAGGTACATTGATCAAGAACTGACCATTCACACCATTTTGGCAGTAGGCCCCTGACCCGCACCCACACCTCCACCAGCTCATCTAAATAGGCTAGTTCCTCTTTCTAGACTTCCACATTCACAGTAACATCCATGGAGGGGAGCCCAAAGCAAGGATACCCAGCCACTTGCTCAACTGAGATGTGCGGAGGGAACTTGACCAGGAAAGAATCCTCGTCTATCTCTCTTATTTGCCATGGCCAGTTAGTCTTGTAAATCATATAAAACTCCCTTGTTAGTTTCTCTTTGCTCACATGACCAAACTCAATGTAAACCACCCCACAATTCTTCAAATCCCTATAGAGTTCACCCCCAGCTCAAGCATTTCCAAATGGTAAAAGCCCAGCCCAGATGCAGCACTCCCTATGTACTGGGCCATTTGGTGTGGCCTCTTCTTGACAGGACAAGCATCAACTTGGTGAGTTGTGGATTTGCAGATAAAGCATTTTTTGGGTTTCTCACACATTGCTTTGTGGTGGCCTAGATCTCCACAGTTGTAGCAGGTAACCTGTGCGTATTCTGTTTAGTCTTTGGGCTGAATCATCTCTTCATCCGTAGCCGAAACCCCTGCCACACTCTTCTCCTGTGCCTTTTTCTGCTTCTCCTTCTGCTGCCCACCACTCTGCACCTGATTTTTTTCCTTGATTTCCTTGTGCGCTGCCCTGTCTGGCCCTCTGTTGCTGATCTCCACTAAATCCCTAGTTACTCTCCCACTCATTCCCAGGAAACATGGGAGGAGGGAAAGGGTATGCACCCGCAAACATCCATGGCGGTGGTGCCCCTGGGAAGCCATAGGCGAACGGGGGAGAGTAGGGGAATTGAGGGTGCCTGTCGTCCGGCGACGCCCCGCCTTGGCTCTGTGGAGGGAGAGCAGTACCTCTCCCCCTTCCCCTTCCTCTGTTGTTCTCTGCCATGCTCTTGCTCTTCCAGATCTCTTCGAAATTCAGCATGAATCTCCCTTTCCAGGGCGATTTAGAGCAACTAAAATCGACCGGACTCTAAAAATCGATGTCCTTCACACTAGCCACAAAGCAATCCTCGGCTGCAAAGCAGTTCCCTCTAAATTTGTCTCTCTGGATCCAGGCTAACACACTCCTCTGTTTAGGGTTTCCCCCTCTCGCCTTCTTATCCTCGTCGATGCGGGGAGTGGTTGGGGGAGATGGGGAAAGTGAAATCGAGTCCTCCCACAGCTGGCCAAAGTGGTGGCATCTACCTCACTCTCCCTGCCAGGGGGACCCATAGCCCAGCGACACATCCGAATCCTCCTTGCTCCTGCCGCCTCCTGCCCTGTTTGAATTTTGAACTGACCGTCAGAAGCTTCAGCAATGGCGGCCCCGCAATCCAGATTCAGCTGGAGGCCGGAGGCGGGGGTGAGAACTGAAGTGGAGTGCTCGACGGCATCACTCCCAGAATGCATTCCCACCGCAGCGCCCGCCGAGGATCTTTTGATTTCACCTCCGCCCTCGCCCACAGCACGAACGCGGCCGGTGGAGAGTGTGGGAACGCGGGCATCCTTGCGCTTTCCTCCGTCATGGCCTCGTCGTAGATCCTCACTGCTAGAATCCTCTGCTCCATGTCCGCCCTCCTCTGGCAGATCTCCGCATGCCTCACTGTCGCGGATCTCACGCTTGGGGCGGTCTCTGCCGCCTCCGCTTGACCTGCCGCCTTCCACTCTCGCACGCACCGGATCCACGCCACGGTGGCGTCGCGGATCCTGGTCGCCCGCTCCACCCATCCCGGCGCCCTGGTCGCCATGAGCACCCCCTGTGGAACTGGTAAGATCGGCCTCACCATCTCTGGGAAGGCTTCGTAGACGGAAGGGGGCATCCGAGGGGATGGAGGGGGTGTGGCCGCGGTCGGCGCCCGCGGCCCTCGCCGGCGTGGAGGCATGCCGCGAGGCTGGAGTGGCGAGATCTGCGGGGACGATGGCTGTGGCGAGCGAGAAGCGAGGTTTCGCAAGAGCTATCCTAGCAGCGCTCATGCCGCGACGTAGTGTTTTACCGTGGTTTGCGGGCAGCTTGTCTGGGCACAACACATCTATGAAATTTTCCTAATTAGTTTTGGTTGTTCGTATTCTCTTATTACAATTCTACATCCATAATTTAGAAGGCACAGATTTAATCTACATGACTGGACTTTGGAGTAGACTAACCTTTCTTCCTTGCCACTTCGCCCGCTCATCCTAACCTTCTTCGTCAATTCTTGGATCAACTGGAATCGATACTAGCAAGTAGCCAGGTCGGGCATGGGCATGCCTGATCGAAGCTTCTGTCGGCAGCGGCAGAACGAAGAAACAGGGGTGATCTGAGTGCCCACTGCGTGCGTGCGTTTCAAAGGGAGACAAAGTCCCTGGCCCTTTATTATATTCTTCAATGGTGGGTTTTGGCCTGGGAGATTTCGGCCTGCCAGCTCCTTGGACGCCACAGATGAGATGGGCCACTATGCGACAGACTATCGGTCCCCGCGCGCAATTTGGGCTGGCCCATGTGCGGGCCGGAGCGCCCCATGTTTGTTTGTTTTTTATTTTTTATCTTTATCTTTTGCATTTTTAAACTCCAAAAAATGTTCAAGATTTAAAAAATCATTTATTTGAATTTAAGAAAATACTAATGAATTTTACAAAGATTTCGAATTTCAAAAATGTTAATGCATTTGAAAAATGTTTCAAATTTCAAACTGTAGTTTTTAAAAAGTTCTCAGATTATAAAAATGCTCCAAATTTTAAAAATGTTCCCAAGATTCAAAAATGTTTCAAAACTCGAAAAACTATCAATTTCATCTTTGTGCCTGTCACTGGCGTGCACAAGACGTCCAAGTTGGTCGTCGTTGTGGTGACGTCAAAGTCGTCGTCCTCCTCTATGTCGTCGGTGTTCCATGCAACGGTGTTGTTGGTGTCCACCATGTAGACCACAGTCCGGACCGCTGCCAAGTCGGTTGTTAGGATTGCCTCCGGGCAGTTGCTCAAGTCACTGTCCTCGTCAGACTCTTCCTCATCCAAGATCTGGTGAAGCGACTCCACCACTCAGACAAAGTGAAAGGTGGGGGAAGTTGAAGATTTTCATCGGCTCCTAGGCCTTCGACAAAGTGGGAGGTGCCGAATCATGTACACGGGTCTCATCACGCTGGCCAGTGACGAACTCCAAATTCCCAAAGATGAGAACCTGGCCTTCAACAAGGGGAGGGACAAGGCCGACTCACCCCGTTGAGTCAGCGACGAAGCTCATGGCGCCTAAATATAAAGATCAGGCCCTAAGCATAGATGCCACGAATAATGCTAGATCACATATGTATCTTGTTTCCAACAAGTGCACCCCATGCCTGGTGGCTGGAGTGCCATTGTCAGATTGGAATCTGACAGATCCCTCGACAGGGTACCGCAGCATTCGGATGATCGAGTTGGGGAACTCAAAGGCGAAGTTTACCCAGGTTTAGGCCCTCATGGTGAAGGTAAAACCCTACTTTCCAATTGTTCATAGGGTGCACAAGCACAATGTACGCAGATGTTCATATGTGTATCGAGGGAGTGAAACTATGAGATGTAAGATACCTAATGACTAGCCCGACCTCGCCTTATAGAGGACGAGACCTAGGATTACAAGTTTCTTAGTCGGCTAAGGCGGTTGAAGAGTCCTGGATCTCCCGTTCGGCGTGTCTTGGATGGCAAGCCGAATTCTTCCTTTGGTGGAGGCCATGGGCTGGGTAGAAGGCATGGGCAGGCGAGGGCTTTACTAGGTCTGGTGGGCCGACTTCTGGTGCCCTGGATACCCCGGATTCATGGCATCGTCAGTTTTGGTGGAAAGACAGCTACACTACTTTTTTTCCCTCTAAACAACTCCCGTTGGATTCTAGTTTGAGATAACTGGTGTCAGTTATACTAGCATTTTAGCATCAAATCTATTATTTTCTTCTTCAAGATTTGGATTGCAAAAACTCAGACATATATATTGATGATAGCTACGTCCAGAACAAGTTTCAGAATGTGATGTTTAATTGGATGGAGGTTGGCATAGCCTTATAACAAATAATGTACATACAATATGATATTAGAAGATAGAGAAGAGATAAATTGAATAAATAAACCAATAAGGCCGTCCAGATAGCATCATCAACTCCTGATTCGCGGGGTTCACAGATTCGAAGTTGACCCACATATCCAGATTGTTAATGAACGTGACTATATACGCATGTTTTTACATAACAACATTGCGGGCTGCGGCAGGACCGTTCATCTTGCAGAGCAACGCAACCCTTCCAAGCACACATAGCAAAGGGAAGGTCATCAATCCTCAAGGGTCAGAACTTGTGAGCACCTGGAAATGGTTTTGAGGTCCTGACTGAGACTTCAGGTTTAACTTAGCACACCCAGGTCACGTGTCAGTCGTCATCGCAAGGAAGGAGTGTTGGTATTTGTCCATGATCGACGAAATCAAGCCGGTTTAGCCTTACACTGCACAGGACATTCTCAGGGAGTTCTTCCTGCTTCTGGGCCTGCATGACACGCTCAACATTTTCAGTTCATCGACAAGTTATCCCTCCTAGCAACTTATCAAGAAGAATGAGTCATCATGCTACCTGTATGGTTAGACCCAGATCGATTACACCATGCTTCAGCCGTTCTCGGAAAGCTTCGAGCCCTTTCCTTGATATGAAGCTAAACCGGTGCACATCTAGGTCTATCTCCAAGTAATTTGATCCCTGTATGTATCAAACCCATATGTTATATAGGAGTGGAGATGCTAGCAAAAAAACTAAAAAGATGGCATGCATCAAGAAAATGTCACGCACCACATAGAAGTTGTGTTGAGGCCGTGACAGAACTGGCTTTTCATTATAAGCCTGCACAAGTTTCCTCTCCGCAGAACTCAGATTCATATCATCTGGGTTAACCAACCCAGTCAATATTTTCAATCTTTCCCTGTAAGGAACAGTTGAGTCTAATGGAAACCCTTTGACCTTTTCTACCTCATCGCTTACAAGTCTCTGTAAATGAGACAGAAAACAGAGATCAAGGGCATATCAGTTAGGTCATCAACATGCATCAGTTGTCTGCGAACAAAGACGGGAGAGAAAATTTACCTTGATACTCTCATAGAAGTGAGGAGAAATATCTTTCTCAAAGTTGTCGTTCAGTTTGAAATACAACACCAGGTTAATCCCTTCCCCATCGCTGTCCCCAAGGAAGATAGCAGTCGGATATGTAGGCATCTGGGTGCACAATACATACGCATTAGTAATCATTGCAACAACTAGCATCCTAAATGTCTAGGGGAAACCAGCGAGTTCTGACTATCATACCTGAATATTTACGATAAGTAACGAAGGAACTTTCTCACTTGGCCTTATAGATGGTAGCTCAATATGCTGGGCAATGTGATGTATTTTCCTTGGTGACATGAACATGTCCACGCCGATTGGAGTATATGGAGAACTTCCTGGGGCAGCTGCCTTCTTTTTGTCTCTACATAAAAGTTATACAAATTAAAACCAAGTTCATGTACTAGAAAATTACAAAACAAGACAAGCAAAGGGTGCACCAACTCTTACCTGAAAAAGCTTTCTCCGCGTAGCTTGAAGGTCGAAGGCTCAAGAATGGACCAACAACCTTCTGATATTTTCTCGCTGGCTTGAGGAATCAATAGCCCGGCTCTTGGACGAATCAAGTACCTCCTAGAGCCTGGGGATAGAGATTCAACATCAATCATATTTCTGAAAATTATCTAATGTAGAAAAAATATGGTAAGACACATCAGAGGAAAACTCACATATTTCAGTAATTTGCTCCCCATCAAAAGATGTCCTCGTGAAAGAGAGCCTGACAACTCCTGACTTCTTCTTTTGGCCCCGTGGGCTCGCCACTCCCAAAGGCTGAACCTTATTAGCATGACGAGGCGTGCACACTGGTGTCAAACTTTTGAAGATACTTTCATGAGATTTTTCTCCATCTTTGAAAGACTTCAAATTATTGCATGCCTCGTCACCTCTTCGAAGTTTTGTCAGCATTTTTACGCCATCATTTTTTGTCTTTGCTTCCTCCACCTTTGCACCAGAGATATCAGATGTTTCCGAACTTGCAATTTTAAGCCTCTCTGCTTCCTGAACACCGGATTGGCTTGATTTATCCATACAGTTTGCATCTCTTGTTAGGTACTGTTCAACAGCTTGAGCAACACATGAACTGTCGAAAAACTTCTCGAACTTCTGGATGCAATCAGCAATACATGAAGCATCTTCACACTGCACTAAGTGTGTCCTTCCTGCGCTCGACATGGCAGGAAAGTCTGCAAGAAAAGATTGTGCATAAATATATAAGAACAAATTCATATGCCTACTGCTAATCAAACCTGTCCAGAGAAAATACAATACCTCCGTTGACACTGCTGAAGTCCTCATCGGAATCAGACCCCAAAATACTGACAGAATCGAACCATGCTTCTTCCTGACATACAACTGCACCAATAGGGCAAAATATAAGGACTTTCGATCCTAAATGTGAAATGTAAAGACTTTGGATCCTAAAATGTATGAAAGTAACATGAAAACTCCGATTACCGCTTCCATTTTCAGAGTCTAGCTCGCTATGATGCCACTGCAGCTGTGTGAGGTGGAATGTTACATTAGAGCCATCGGATTTCCTGCGAGTGGCCGCAGAAGTCTCCACATGGACAACTTCTCCAGAAGCAGCACAGGTCCCCACATCACTGGCGCGTATGGTAGGCGTGTTTCTCAAAACCTTTCCGCGGCGATATGTGCAGCGCAATCTCTGCGGTCTCCGCCTTCTGCTTGAAGACACACAGGCACCCATGGTAGTAGTTGTGAGAGGATTTCTTCTTCAAAGGGTCTGACCAAAATGTAGACTTCCAAGAAGCTGCAGAAGAAAAAGGCTCAACAGAGATCAGCTGGCTTGTTCTTCACAGTGTGGAGATTACAGGTGTGCCTACCCTAGATTGCTTGTAGTACATCTGAAAGTTGGTTGCCTAATTCATGCAGCTGTATGAAAAACAACTAACTACAAATTTGTTTGATAAAAAGAAAGAAGATGGCAAGACACATCCATTTTATGGCTCTCTAAATCTTTGATGATAAAATAAACGAGAAAAAAACAGGTCCCTCCTCCTACTGAAGATCTCGAGGGTGATTAATTTAGAACTTAATATAATGGAACTTGCAGTGAGGGGACATGCATTGATCTAAGAACAAGATGCAGGAACCAAAGCAGACAATGAAACCATGAACGTCTTACCGTGACAATAGAAGGCGGAGAGATCAATCAAGATAACGCTAGCAAATTTCTTGAACGGCTACATGGATGGAACTGAAAATACCTGGTGATGAACAGGGCAAATGAGGCCGGAGATGTGATGCCTACTAGTAATCACCAGCGCAGCGCAGCACTCCGCCTCCTTGCGACAGCCTGCGCACAAATCCATTTATTGACCGTTCAAAAGTGGTAAGAACAAATCCATTTATTGACCGTTCAAAAGTGGAAAGACATGTATGCTCATAATAAAACCGCAAATCAACAGTTGGTGTGCGCATCATCACTCACAGCTATAGAATTGATTTGAATCAAGGGAAAATGCTATACTAAATAAGAAGATGGTTGTACTGGAAACAACTAGGAGCTCCAGGTAAAAGAATAAACAAGTCTGAAGATTCCGCCGAGCTTTATTGCTGGTTGAACTTCTCAGCTCGACAAGTTGACTCCACGGCCACCAACGAAGGATTTTTTTAAAGCTTTTTAAGAGGCGAGGAACACAGAAACCCAGAGTGGAGTGGGGATTAAATTAGTCGGATTGAAACTAGCAACGGAGCTGGATCTTGCTACTTAGCCAAGAACTTGTTTTCTTCTTTCCGAAAGGAAATGAAAGGAGAGGAAACCAAATAGTAGTCGCCAGCAAGAACCTGAAGGAGTCGGATTCACGTCTGCGCAGACTAATAATCCCATAAATCAAATGACAGCACAGAGGAAAAAGCCCGGATGAATCGGAGAAACAGAGCAGACAAATTGGTCAAATGCAGGGGCATTTCTTTTTCTTTTTTCTTTTCTGAAGGAAGGGCCAGGCAGCAGCTCGATCAAAAGGGAGCGGCCTATTTATGAGCGGCAGAGGAAACAAGAGATGGTTTGCGTGAAAGTAACCCAGGCTGAATCCAAGCAGAAATCGACAACACAGCTGCGGCATTGGTGGATAAGCAGAAGAAGCGCTCGTGGTTGTGTGCGCTCTACCGACAAACCAACCCCGCCGGCAAAAGAAACACCAGATAAGCAGAAGATTTGGCAGTCGATCCAGAACAAGCAAGGCCGCCTCCTCCCCCGCCGCCAAGAACACCTGGGATCCCCTCCGAGCTCCCGGAAAGAGAAACAAGAAAAACAATCCTCGCGAGAAGAGCGAGCAGGGCGAGACGGGGAGGGAGAGAGAGAGAGGCGGGTACCGAAGCATCACAAGGAGGGGACGGGCGGCGGCGGCGAGGTGGCCGGCCGGAGCGGACGGTGGATGGAGATGGCCGGGCCGGCAGGAGCGAAGTCGCCGAGGTGGTGGTGGTGGTGGTGGTATCGTATATACACGTACTAGTATATACCCCCACGTGTGGATCGGAGGAGGGAGGGGGCTCGACTTCAAAGGCAGGTGGTGGTGGTGGGCAGGAAAAGGAAAGATTGGAGGCTACAGTGCTGCGCGGCGTCATCGCCTTTCTCCTCCTGCGCTGCGCCGCGCACGGACGATCGGTTCGGAGTCCGGAAAAGAAAAAATCGTGTTTGGCTCGGAGCATCGACCGATCTTCCGTTGTTTTCGGATTAGACAGTAGAGTACGCACGCTCTACTGTAGTGGAATCGTATATCGGGCAGAAATTGATTAATTTTTTGGTTGGGTGTGGTGGGCCGTGGGCGGTTGAGGATTTACTGCTGCTCGCGGGTCAGCAACAGTGCATGCTGTTACACGACACTGTAGACGGATTTAATGAGTGAGAGATATGGGATCGTCAGGTGCCAGTGGTGCTCATGCTCGAACCCTCTGTCAGACGCTCGGTACACATGCATGCAGTGCACGGCCCGACTTTGGTCATCGTCTGTTATAGCTCATATTAGGCCCTCCACTATGTGTTCGGTGTCAGAAATTTAAAAAGTTTGCCACATACACTTCGATGCCAAATGTAAAAAGTTTAGCACCGGCACCACAACGTGAAGAATTTGGCACCCATCCACCTCTGGCCCACCTACGTATAAACTAGTAATATATCAGCTCAAAGCAGTGTCTCGCCGGTGGTGCCTCGCATGCAAAAGTACAGTGGTTGTCTAGTTTATTGCCTCAACAAAATATGGCGTCGGAACAAGTAGAGGAATCGATGCCCTGAAATTTTTATTTGGCATCGGTTGGGCTATGTAGGGCACCGGTGCCAAATGTTCAAAAAGTGAATTTGGCATCGGTTTTGGCCTACACTTAGGGGCTTAGCCCAATGTGTTGTGGCCCAAGTTATCTTATCGACTTAGCCTAATTATCTTATTGTTTGTTTAGGAGCCAAATAAATCTTTTTATATTGTTAAAAAAGTAAACCTCTCTATGTAAGGAGAGGAGATGTATCAATCTAATAATCAAGTAAGAAGCAATCATCATTTGCTCGGCTTTCTTTAGGGAGCCGGAAGATCTAACCCTAGCCGCCTCTTGCGCCGCCGCCTCTTCTCCACCATGCAAGGACGGCGCCCAGCCATCGGCCGCCGCGCCCTCGTCCTCGTCATCCTTCATCGTTCCCCTACAATCTCCGCCTCAGAACCGGCAGAACCCTAACTCATAACACCTTGGTATCAGGTAGCTTGGGTCCGATCATGTCTGCACCATCACCCACCCCGCCGCTGCCCACCTTGCCGCTGTCCACCACCGCCTGTAACGCCCCGTATATGACTTTCCAATATGTATTCCAACTCTTGCCGTTTCCGGCGTTAAGTTATTTTATTTTCTCGGGTTCGGGTTTTTGTCTCCGTGTGTTGTTATCATTGTCATGCATCTCATATCATGTCATCATGTGCATTGCATTTGTATACGTGTTCATCTCATGCATTCGAGCATTTTCCCCATTGTCCGTTTTGCATTCCGGCGCTTCGTTCTCCTCCGGTGGTCAATTCTACCTTTCTTTCGTGTGTGGGGATTAAACATTTTCGGATTGGACCGGGACTTGCCAAGCGGCCCTGGTTTACTACCGGTAGACCGCCTGTCAAGTTTCGTACCATTTGGACTTCGTTTGATACTCCAACGGTTAACCGAGGGACCGAAAAGGCCTCGTGTGTGTTGCAGCCCAACACCCCTCCAATTTGGCCCCAAACCCACCAAAACCTTCTCCATCATCGAGAGCGTTCGATCACGATCGCGTGGCCGAAAACCGCACCTCATTTGGACTCTCCTAGCTCCCTCCACCTCTATTTAAAGACCCCCCATTCCAAATCTCGGATCCCATCCCCGAAACCCTAAAAAATCCCCAGATCCGCCGCACCGGACGTGTCCGGCCCGCACCGGACGTGTCCGGCCCGCGCCGGACAACGTCCGCCGGCAACCGCTGCCACTCAGCGCCCGCCACGTGTCGCCGCCATCTCTCCCCCGCCGCCGGCCCGCTCGGGCCCGAGACCGGCCCCCGCGAGCCCATCGCCTCCGCCGCCGCTCGCCCGAGGCCGCCCGAGCCCTCTCCCTCGCCGCGCCGCCCGCCTCCTCCTCGCCGGCGCCGGCCCCGCCGCCCTGCTCCGGCCTCGCCGGCGACCGCCGCGTTCGCCGCCCGGGGCGCCGCTCCGCCCCGCTCCGCCCTCCGACCACCGCGCCGGCCCCGCCGCCGACCCGGCCCCACCGGCAACGCGTCGCCCGGAGCTCGCCAGCCCCGGCTCCGGTCTCCTCTCCAAGTCTGGCGACCTCGAAGCTCCGGCCACCGAACCTCGTAGAGCGTGCCAGATCTGAGATCTAAAATCTCGAGGGTTGACTTTTTGCCCGAAACCCTAGTTCATATGCTCCTGTTCATCGTGCTATAACTTTGCATCCGTAGCTCCGTTTCACGCATATAGCATATCAAAATGTTCGTCTTGGAGAGTACATCATTTCGTTCCACTGCATCATTTTCATTTGAGTTCATCTTGGTGCCCGAAATGCTGTTAGAAAAGGGCTACTTGAGATAATTGTCAGATCTGCTACTCCATTTAGATATTTGTCATTTTTGCCATGATTATTGTGTGCATGATATGCCCCTGAGCTCTACATATGTTTTGTTAAGGGTTTTGCCATCTTTCTAGAGGTGGAACCCATGTATTTTTGTGATGTGTGTGATGACTAGCACAATCTTGCAAAGTGAGGCACTTGGTAATGCTGATTTCAGGGACTTAGCATTTCCACCAAGTCCTTGAGCTGTTTATCTCATATGGCCATATGTTCATGTTGTTTCCTAGTGCTCCGTGCCTCTTTTGAGGATGATCAGTAAGGATGTTTTTTAATCTTGTAGTGCTCTATTCATCCATGTCTTTGTTTGCAATTATGGAGCACCCTAGCTTGAGTCAATCGAGCTCTACTTTTGCTACTTCGTGAATCTGGGCAGATTGTCTACTTGTTAGCGATTTTGCCGGGGATGTTGTAGTTGATCCGTGCATGCTATGCTATTGTCCTTACCATGTCTAGCTTGCATTTTGTGTATTCTTGATGGGTGTATGCTTAGATTATCATGACTTGCTCTGTGGTGAGTGCATCGAGCTCGAAAACATGCCTACTTGATATCTGTGTCAACATGTTCCAGTTTTCACTAAGTCTGAGAACTGATTATGTTTTTGCCTTGTTCACATGCTTGCAATTGTATTTTCTGATCCCTTTTGGCTCAAGGTCACTAAGGGACTTTTGTTAAGCTCTTTGAGTAGCTCCATGCCATGCTTTACTTTGCCATGTTCAGGTCCTGTAGCATATAGTTTTGTTGCTCCGAAGAGTGCTATCTGATCTGAGATTCCAGACAAGTGTTAATTTCAATAAGTCTGAAATCTGTTTACCATATGCATTTTTGCCATGCTTGTTTGAACCTGTTAATGGATGATTTGGCCGTAGCTCAGTGCTAGACTTTTGTTAAGCATCTTTAATGCATCCCTGCCATGTATTTTTATGCCATGTTTGAGTGTTGTAGCATGTTCATCTCGTTGCATTTAGATGGCTACTTGCTGTAAATCGCAGACCGGTGTCATAATTGAATCGCTTGCCATTTCCAAACCGTAACTCCGATTCCGGCGTTCTTTATATCGTTTTCAAGCGATTTCATCTCATCTTTCCAGTGGCACACTTGGATTCCCAAATTGAGGCCAGGTTCATGCATTCCTTGTCAAATCTTGCATATGCATCCCGCATCACATCCTGCATAGCATACCATCCTTGCATCATATTGTTTGAGCTTTGCACGTGGTTGATTGTATCCTTGTTGCTTGTTTGTCTTGTTTGGGTAGAGGCGGGAGACGAGTTCACTAACGAGGAGCCCGTTGAGTTTGCTTTCGAGGATCCAGTCAACTCTGACAACTTGGCAGGCAAGATGATCATACCCTCAAAATCACTACTATCTTTGCTTTGCTAGATGCTCGCTCTTTTGCTATGCCAATGCTACGATGCCTACCACTTGCTTTCAATCCTCCCAAATTGCCATGTCAAACCTCTAACCCACCATGTCCTAGCAAACCGTTGATTGGCTATGTTACCGCTTTGCTCAGCCCCTCTTATAGAGTTGCTAGTTGCAGGTGAAGATTGGAGGCCGTTCCTTGTTGGAACATCTATTTACTTGTTGGGATATCATTATATTGCCATGTTATCTTAATGCATCTATATACTTGGTAAAGGGTGGAAGGCTCGGCCTCTCTCCTAGTGTTTTGTTCCACTCTTGCCGCCCTAGTTTCCGTCATATCGGTGTTATGTTCCCGGATTTTGCGTTCCTTACGCGGTTGGGTTATAATGGGAACCCCTTGATAGTTCGCCTTGATTAAAGCTTTTCCAGCAATGCCCAACCTTGGTTTTACCATTTGCCACCTAGCCTCTTTTCCCTTGGGTTTCCGGAGCCCGAGGGTCATCTTATTTAAACCCCCTCGGGCCAGTGCTCCTCTGAGTGTTGGTCCGAACCGAGTAGACTGCGGGGCCACCTCGGGGCAACTTGAGGGTTAGTTTTACTCGTAGGATGTCTCATCTGAGTGTGCCCTGAGAATGAGATATGTGCAGCTCCTATCGGGATTTGTCGGCACATTCGGGCGGTGTTGCTGGTCTTGTTTTAACCTGTCGAAGTGTCTTGAAGAACCGAGATACCAAGTCTGATCGGAACGTCTCGGGAGGAGGTCTATTCCTTCGTTGACCGTGAGAGCTTGTCATGGGCTAAGTTGGGACTCCCCTGCAGGGATTTGAACTTTCAAAAGCCGTGCCCGCGGTTATGGGCAGATGGGAATTTGTTAATGTCCGGTTGTAGATAACTTAAACCTTAACTTAATTAAAATGAATCAAACGTGTGAGTTACCGTGATGGCCTCTTCTCAGCGGAGTCCGGGAAGTGGACACGGTGTTGGAGTAATGCTTGCCGCAGGATGCCCTCTAGTTATTCGTTCGCGCTTTGCCTTCTCTTCTCGCTCTCTTTTGCGAACAGGATAGCCACCATATATGCTAGTCGCTTGCCGCAGTTCCACATATTTTTACCTTGCCATACCTATTAAGCTTAAATAGTCTTGATCGCGAGGGTGCGAGATTGCTGAGTCCCTGTGGCTCACAGATTACTTCCAAACCAGATGCAGGGCCTGATGATTCCGCTCCAGGTGACGCGCTTGAGCTCAAGTGGGAGTTCGACAAAGACTCTCAACGATACTATGTTTCTTTTCCTGATGATCAGTAGTGGTGCCCTGTTGGGGGTGATCGGGACCATGTCGCATGTTGGGTTATCTTTTATTTTGGCGCCGTAGTCGGGCCATGAGTGTTTGATTGATGTAATGTTATTTATGCACTTGAATGACGTGGCGAGTGTAAGCCAACTATGTTATCTCCCCTTTTATTATCTATATATTACATGGGATGTTGTGAAGATTGCCTAACTTGCGACATATGCCTTCAATGCGATTATGCCTCTAAGTCGTGCCTCGACACATGGGAGATATAGTCGCATCGAGGGTGTACACCGCCGCCCACTCCACTGCGCCGCTGGCATTTCCCGCCGTCGCGGTCGACAACTTCACCGCGCCGCTGGCGCTTCCGCCACCACGGTCGACAACTCCACTGCGTCGCTCGGCTCCTCCGCGGGGGCCTCCACCGGCTAGTCGCTGCCCATCACCGCGCCACCTGTCGTCGTCTACTCCCCGGCAGAGATCACCGGGGTCCTTAATGACCTCGTCACCGCCATCCAAGGCATCCGCCTCTACCTGGCCGGGCCTTACGGGCAGCCGCCGCCCTTGCCGCCGGCTGCCGCGATCAGGCTAGCCGCCTGCCCTGATACGCGGCCACCACGGCGTCGATCGGGCCTCTACACCACCACTGGCCTGGTCAGCCGCCGCCCGCCGTCGCCCCCTACTGGCCGCAGTGGCCTGCTCCGGCGATCGCCGCGCCTCTGACGCCTCCTGGGTCCGGGCAGCCGCCGCCCCAGCTGCCGGCCCCACCGCCGCCCGCTGCCACGCCCCCATGGCCACAGTGGCCGGCCCCGGCCCTCGCTGCGTCCCCCACACCATCTAGGTCTGTGCCGCCGCAGCCGCAGCTGCCGGCCCCGCCACCGCCCAGCACGGGGCCCGGGTCACCCACGCAGGGAGGCGTACCAATCTAGCAAGTCTGCTTACCGCCGTCGTCGTCCCCAATACCGGCCTGGCTGATCGAATCATTGCCGCCACCCATCTACACGTCGACAAGAGACCCGCCGGCACCCACTCTGCAGTTCGGTGATCCGTCCGGCTCGGCGAGAAACTCCACGAGCCGCGGCCATGCTGACCGGGCGCCCCAGTCCTCGCTGCTTTGCACCTCCGAGCCAGTCGTCCACGACGCTCTGACTCAGACATTGCCGCGGTTTGCCAAAATGGACTTCGCCACTTATGACGGCACGGAGGACCCCCTCAACTGGCTCAACCAATGCGAGCAGTTCTTTCACGGGCAGCGCACCCTTGCCTCGGAGTGTACCTGGCTCGCCTCTTACCACCTCCGCGGCGCGACACAGACCTGGTACTACGCCCTCGAGCAGGACGAGGGCAGCATGCCCCCTTGGGAGCGCTTCTGTGAGCTCTGTCTTCTTCGTTTTGGGTCACCGATCCGCGGGAGCCGCCTGGCAGAGCTAGGTCGCCTTCCCTTCACCTCCACGGTTCAGGACTTCGCCGACTGCTTCCAGGCCCTGGCATGCCATGCTTCGGGCATGACTGCGCAGCAGCGGGCCGCCCTCTTCGTCGGTGGACTTCCAGATCACATCCGCGTGGACGTGGAGCTTCGGGGACCCCAGGATCTCCAGACGGCCATGTACTACGCCCGCGCGTTCGAGCGCCGCGTGGTGGCCATCCAGCAGCCATCACCGTCCCGGGCCATGATGACCCACAAGTATAGGAGATCTATCGTAGTCCTTTCGATAAGTAAGAGTGTCAAACCCAACGAGGAGCAGAAGGAAATGATAAGCGGTTTTCAGTAAGGTATTCTCTGCAAGTACTGAAATAAGTGGTAACAGATAGTTTTGTGATAAGATAAGTTGTAATGAGCAACAAGTAACAAAAGTAAATAAAGTGCAGCAAGGTGGCCCAATCCTTTGGTAGCAAAGGACAAGCCGGAACAAACTCTTATAATAGGAAAAGTGCTCCCGAGGACACATCGGATCGTCAAGCTAGTTTTCATCACGTTCATA
Organism: Triticum urartu; assembly: GCF_003073215.2. Lineage (NCBI taxonomy): Eukaryota > Viridiplantae > Streptophyta > Magnoliopsida > Poales > Poaceae > Triticum > Triticum urartu. Next base: position 90,736,651 of record NC_053026.1, read on the forward strand.
TGATTCGCGTTCGATACTTTGATAATTTGATATGTGGGTGGACCGGTGCTTGGGTGCTGTTCTTACTTGAACAAGCATCCCACTTATGATTAACCTCTATTGCAAGCATCCGCAACTACAACAAAAGTATTAAGGTAAACCTAACCATAGCATGAAACATGTGGATCCAAATCAGCCCCTTACGAAGCAACGCATAAACTAGGGTTTAAGCTTCTGTCACTCTAGCAACCCATCATCTACTTATTACTTCCCAATGCCTTCCTCTAGGCCCAAATAATGGTGAAGTGTTATGTAGTCGACGTTCACATAACACCACTAGAGGCTAGACAACATACATCTTATCAAAATATCAAACGAATACCAAATTCACATGACTACTAATAGCAAGTCCTCAGGAACAAACGTAATTACTCACAAAGCATATTCATGTTCATAATCAGAGGGGTATTAATATGCATATAGGATCTGAACATATGATCTTCCACCAAATAAACCAACTAGCATCAACTACAAGGAGTAATCAACACTACTAGCAACCTACTAGCACCAATCCCGGACTCTGAGACAAGAATTGGATACAAGAGATGAACTAGGGTTTGGAGATGAGATGGTGCTGGTGAAGATGTTGATGGAGATTGCCCTCTCCCGATGAGAGGAGCGTTGGTGATGACGATGGTGATGATTTCCCCCTCCCGGAGGGAAGTATCCCCGGCAGAAGAGCTCTGCTGGAGCTCTAGATTGGTTCCGCCTCGTGGCGGCGGAGTCTCGTCCCGAAAAGTTCCCTCTGATTTTTTTCTCATCGAAAGACTTCATATAGGAGAAGATGGACGTCGGAGAGCCACCAGGGGGCCCACGAGGTAGGGGGGCACGCCCTAGGGGGGGGCGCCCCCCACCCTCGTGAGCAGGGTGTGGGCTCCCCGGCCTTCATCTTTGGTGAGGATTTTTCTTTATTTATTTTAAGATGTTCCGTGGAGTTTCAGGAGTTTTGGAGTTGCGCAGAATAGGTCTCTAATATTTGCTCCTTTTCCAGCCCAGAATTCCAGCTGCCGGCATTCTCCCTCCTTATGTAAACCTTGTAAAATAAGAGAGAATAGCCATAAGTATTGTGACATAAAGTGAAATAACAGTCCATAATGCAATAAATATTGATATAAAAGCATGATGCAAAATGGACGTATCAACTCCCCCAAGCTTAGACCTCGCTTGTCCTCAAGCGAAAAGCCGATAACAATAAATATGTCCTCATGTTTAGAGGTAGAGGCGTCGATAAAAATAAAATACGGACATGAAGGCATCATGATCATTCTCATAACAGCAACATATATAGCTTTTGTCATATGATTACTTATGTTCAAGTGATGATCTATTCACAATGCAAAAGTATAAATCATAAACCTTATTGGGCTCCGACAAAGTATAATCTCAGTCATTTAAGCAATTGCAATTTATCATAACATCGAAAAGAGTCTATGTTAGAGCTTAAAAGCAAGTCCACACACTCAACTATCATTTAGTCCTCCATAATTGCTAACACTCACGCAATACTTGTGGTTACGGAGTTTTAGTCAGACACAAAGAAAGATAGGGGCTTATAGTTTTTCCCCACAACCTTTTACCTCAAGGGTAATGTCAACAATAATGGTTCATGCTCCCCTACATCCAATTAGATATATATATCATGTTCTTTCCAACATGCTGAGCTTGCCAAAGGATAAAATGAAAAAGAGAAGGTGAAGATCACCATGACTCTTGCATAAGGTAGAAGATAACAATAAAGGATAGGCCCTTCACAGAGGGAAGCAGAGGTTGCCATGCGCTTTTATGGTTGGATGCACAAAATCTCAATGCGAAAGAACGTCACTTTATATTGCCCCTTGTGATATGAACCTTTATTATGCAGTCTGTCGCTTTTATTACTTCCACATCACAAGATCGTATAAAGCTTATTTCTCCCACACCAATCAATCATACATGTTTAGAGCAATTTTTATTGCTTTGCACCGATGACAACTTACTTGAAGGATCTTACTCAATCCATAGGTAGATATGGTGGACTCTCATGGCAAAACTGGTTTAGGGATTTTGGAAGCACAAGTAGTATTTCTAATTAGTGCCGAGAATTTGGATAGCATGAGGGGGAAAGGAAAGCTCAACAAGTTAGAGGATCCATGACAACATACTTTATCTCAGATATAAGAAAGGCATAACTCATTACGTTGTCTTCCTTGTCCAACATCAACTCTTTAGCATGTCATATTTTAATGAGTGCTCCCAATCATAAAAAATGTCAATGATAATATATCTATATGTGAAAACCTCTCTTTCCTTATTACTTCCTATTAATTGCAGCAATGACCAAAGCTATGTCTACCAACTCCCAACAACTTTTAATCATCATACTTTTTCTATGTGAAGTCATTACTCTCAATAAGATCAATATGAACTCTTTGTTTCTTTTTATTCTTTTTCTCTTTTCTTTTATTCACCCAAGATCATGGCAAAATAATCAAGCCCTTGACTCAACACTAATCTTTATTATATATAGCTCACGGACTCGATTACAAAGAGAGATCATAAAGCAAAACTCAAAACTAGATCATGCCATAAACTTTGTTCTACTAGATCAAGATACTACTAATAGGATCAAACTAAGAAAAACGGTAAAGATAGGAGTTGTGATTGTGATACGATACCTGGGCACCTCCCCCAAGCTTGGCAGTTGCCAAGGGGAGTGCCCATACCCATGTTATTATATCTCCTTCTTTGTTGTTAGTGTAATATTCTTGGCGATGATTCCCCTCAGGATGCGGTTCTCCTCCTCGAGCTTATTGACTTGCTGTTTGAGGTCCATTATTTCCTTACGAAGCTTTCCTGTGACAGCTAAAGCTCCTTGCACCCAAGGGTGTTGCATAGCTGCGGGAGAACAAGTGACACTCCTCTTCATATTTTCATAAGAAAGAAATCTAACATTAGAAGGGATAACCGAATTTGGAATAGCTGAGCTCTGTAGTTCCCCCATCGTGAACCCAGCTCAGAGGCGAGAGGTGACTTCTTCATCCTCCATGGCATCTACTCTCATCAAGTCAGCCTCCATCTCTTCCTCCGTTGCTAGCCCAAAGTGGTCAGCGTCGCTGTTTGCCCTTGGTTCCGGTGCCGGATTAGATACCCGGCTCTCCCCGATTGACTCTTGAGAAGACATCTTGTTCTAATCTGCAGCAGCAACAACTCGAAAAAAAACCAGAGGAGATTTGCGTGATACGGGAGTCAAAACCTTTGGGGGAATATATAATGAATTTTTACCGACAAAAATACGTAATGTGCAAGAAAACGGAGTCTGGAGGGCACACGAAGTGCTCACGAGGTAGGGGCGCGCGCCCACCACCCTCGTGGGACCCTCATGTTCTTCCCAGGCTGCTACTTATTTTTCTATTTTTCTAAATATTCCAAAACGGAGAAATATTGCCTTAAAAATTGTTTTGGAGTCGGTTTACTTACAGTACCACATACCTATTCCTTTTCGGAGTCTGAAATGTTCCGGAAAGTGTCCCTTATGTATTCCTCCGGGGTTATGGTTTCAATAATATTGGTTTCAACATTTATGGGATTACCTGAGATATAATGTTTAATTCTTTGACAGTTTACCACCTTCGGATTTGTGCCTTCGAAGTTGTTGATCTTTATGGCACCGAAATGATAGACCTCTTCGATAACATAGGGGCCTTCCCATTTAGAGAGAAGTTTTCCTGCAAAAAATCTTAAACGAGAGTTGTATAGCAATACATAATCACCTATATTAAACTCACGCTTTTGTATCCTTTTGTCATGCCATCTTTTAACTTTTTCTTTAAACAACTTGGCATTTTCATAAGCTTGGGTTCTCCATTTATCGAGTGAGCTAATATCAAATAACCTCTTTTCACCGGCAAGTTTAAAATCATAGTTGAGCTCTTTAATAGTCCAATATGCCTTATGGTCTAGTTCGATAGGTAAGTGACATGCTTTTCCATAAACCATTTTATACGGAGACATACCCATAGGATTTTTGTATGCAGTTCTATAAGCCCATAATGCATCATCAAGTTTCTTGGACCGATTCTTTCTAGACCTATTAATAGTCTTTTGCAAAATTAATTTGAGCTCTGTATTGCTCAACTCTACTTGACCACTAGACTGAGGGTGATAAGGAGATGCAATTCTATGATTAACATCATATTTAGCAAGCATTTTACGGAAAGCACCATGAATAAAGTGTGAACCACCATCAGTCATTAAATATCTAGGGACTCCAAACCTCAGGAAAATAACTTCTTTAAGCATTTTAATAGAAGTGTTATGATCAGCACTACTAGTTGGAATAGCTTCTACCCACTTAGTAACGTAATCAACAACAACTAGAATATGTGTGTATCCATTAGAGGCAGGAAAAGGTCCCATATAATCAAAGCCCCAAACATCAAATGGTTCAATAACAAGAGAATAATTCATAGGCATTTCTTGATGTCTACTAACATTACCAATTCTTTGACATTCATCACAAGACAAGACAAACTTACGGGCATCCTTGAAGAGAGTAGGCCAATAAAAACCAGATTGCAATACCTTATGTGCAGTTCTGTCTCCAGCGTGGTGTCCTCCATAAGACTCGGAATGACACTTGCGTAGGATCTGTTCCTGTTCATGCTCAGGTACACAACGTCCAATAACACCATCTACTCCTTCTTTATAAAGATGTGGGTCATCCCAAAAGTAATGTATCAAGTCATAGAAAAACTTTTTCTTTTGCTGGTATGTGAAGCTAGGTGGTATAAACTTAGCAATAATATAATTAGCATAATCAACATACCATGGAGTACTACGAGAAGTACTTATAACATTTAATTGTTCATCAGGAAAGCTATCATTAATAGGTAGTGGGTCATCAAGAAAATTCTCTAACCTAGACAAGTTGTCTGCAATGGGGTTCTCAGCTCCCTTTCTATCAACAATATGCAAATCAAATTCTTGTAGCAAGAGAACCCATCTAATAAGTCTAGGTTTAGCATCTTTCTTTTCCATAAGGTATTTAATAGCAGCATGATCAGTTTGAATAGTTACTTTAGAATCAACAATATAAGGTCTGAACTTATCACAAGCAAATACAACTGCTAAAAGCTCTTTTTCAGTAGTAGCATAATTTCTTTGAGCATTGTCTAGAGTCTTACTAGCATAATGAATAACATTTAATTTCTTATCAACTCTTTGCCCTAGAACAGCACCTACATCATAATCACTGGCATCACACATAATTTCAAAGGGTAAATTCCAATCAGGTGGCTGAACAACAGGTGCAGAGACTAATGCTTTCTTAAGTGTTTCAAATGCTTCTACACAATCATCATCAAAGACAAATGCTATATCTTTTTGCAATAAATTAGTCAGAGGCCGAGAAATTTTTGAGAAGTCCTTAATGAACCTCCTGTAAAATCCAGCGTGACCAAGGAAACTTCTTATACCTTTGATGTCCTTGGGACATGGCATCTTTTCAATAGCATCAACCTTGGCTTTATCAACTTCAATACCTCTTTCATAAACTTTGTGCCCCAAGACAATACCTTCATTAACCATAAAGTGGCACTTTTCCCAATTCAAGACAAGATTAGTTTCTTCTTCACATCTCTGCAAAACTCGATCAAGATTGCTCAAGCAATCATCAAAAGAGGAACCATAGACGGAAAATCGTCCATGAAAACCTCACAAATCTTTTCACAAAAGTCAGAGAATATAGCCATCATGCATCTTTGAAAGGTAGCAGGTGCATTACATAAACCAAAAGGCATACGTCTATAAGCAAAAGTACCAAAAGGGCATGTAAAAGTAGTCTTTGATTGATCTCTAGCCGACACAGGTATTTGAGAGAAACCAGAATAACCATCTAGAAAGCAATAGTGTGTATGTTTGCATAATCTTTCTAGCATTTGATCAATAAAAGGTAAGGGGTAATGATCTTTCTTAGTAGCTTTATTTAATTTGCGGAAATCAATTACCATCCTATAACCTGTGATAATTCTTTGTGGAATCAATTCATCTTTATCATTAGGAACAACAGTAATACCTCCCTTCTTAGGGACACAATGGACAGGACTTACCCACTCACTATCAGCAACGGGATAGTTATACCTGCCTCCAGAAGCTTTAGTATTTTTTCTTACCACTTCTTTCATTTTAGGATTCAGACGTCGTTGAGGATCACGAACTGGTTGGTTTGGCATCTGCTTCCAAATTTATTTTATGTTGACATAGAGTGGGACTAATGCCCTTAAGATCATCAAGAGTATGTCCAATAGCAGCACGGTGCTTCTTCAGAGTTTTCAATAATCTTTCTTCTTCATGCTCTGAAAGTTTAGCACTAATAATAACAGGATATATTTTCTTTTCATCAAGATAAGCATATTTAAGATTATCAGGCAAAGGTTTAAGCTCAAATGCGGGATCACCCTTGGGTGGAGGAGGATCCCCTAAAATTTCAACAGGCAAATTATGTTGCAGAATAGGTTCCTGTTTAAAGAATACTTCATCTATTTCCCTTCTTTCATTCATGAACATATCATTTTCATGGTCTAGCAAATAGTGTTCTAAAGGATCACTAGGAGGTACGGCAATAGAAGCAAGACCGATAATTTCATCCTTACTAGGTAATTCTTCCTCATGATGTTGTTTACTAAATTTAGAGAAATTAAACTCATGAACCATATCATCCAAGCTAATAGGAACAACATTCTTTTCGCAATCTATCCTAGCATTAACAGTGTTCAAGAAGGGTCTACCAAATATAATGGGACAAAAGCTATCTTGCGGAGAAGTAAGAACAAGAAAATCAGCAGGATATTTAGTTTTCCCACACAAGAATTCAACATCTCTAACAATTCCAATTGGTGAAATAGTATCTCTATTGGCAAGTTTAATTGTGACATCAATACCTTCTAACTCAGCAGGTGCAATTTCATTCTTAATTTCTTCGTATAAAGTATGCGGTATAACACTAGCACTTGCACCCATATCACATAAGCCATGATAACAATGATATCCTATTTTAACACAAATAACAGGCACACCTACCACAGGTCTATGTTTATCTTTAGCACAAGGTTTAGCAATTCTAGCAGTTTCACCTTCGAACTGAATAACATGCCCATCAATATTATCAGACAAGAGATCTTTAACAATAGCAATATTAGGTTCTACTTTAACTTGCTCAGGGGGTGTATAAGTTCTAATATTGCTTTTACGAACAACAATTGAAGCTTTAGCATGATCCTTTACTCTAACAGGGAAAGGTGGTTTCTCAACATAAGAAGTAGGAACAATAGGATCATTATAAGTGACAGTCTTTTCTTCAACTTTAATAGGTGCAACTACTTTTACTTCTATGGGAGGATGATATTTAAACCACTTCTCCTTAGGGAGATCAACATAAGTAGCAAAAGATTCACAAAAAGAAGCTACTATCTCAGAGTCAAGTCCATATTTAGTGCTAAACTTACAGAAAATATCGGTGTCCATAAAAGATTTAACACAATCAAACTTAGGTGTCATACCTGACTCCTTACCTTTGTCGAGGTCCCAATCTTCAGAGTTGCGTTTAATTCTATCCAATAAATTCCATTTAAATTCAATAGTCTTCATCATAAAAGAGCCAACACAAGAAGTATCGAGCATGGTGCGATTGTTTTCAGAAAGCTGAGCATAGATTTTTTGAATGATCATTTCTCTTGAGAGCTCATGATTGGGGCATGAATATAACATTGATTTAAGCCTCCCCCAAGCTTGAGCAATGCTTTCTCCTTCACGAGGCCAGAAATTATATATATAATTGCGATCACGATGAACAAGATGCATAGGGTAATACTTTTGATGAAATTCCAACTTCAATCTTTTATAGTCCCATGATCTCATATCATCACATAGCCTATACCATATCAATGCGTCTCCCTTCGAAGATAAAGGGAAGACCTTCTTCTTAGCAACATCATCGGGTATACCTACAAGCTTAAATAATCCACAAACTTCATCCACATATATTAAGTGCTCATCAGGATGCTTTGTTCCATCTCTTGTAAAAGGGTTAGCTAGCAGTTTTTCCATCATACCCGAAGGAAATTCAAAAGGAGTTTCATTTTCAATAGGTTCAGTAGGTTGAGGAGAAACTCTTTGCTCTACTGGACGGGGTGAAGATACCCCGAACGAGCCCCTCAGAGAATTACTTTTCATAGTAACAAGTGACAGTAAATTTCAGCACACTATATAAATTTTTCCTTACCAAATTCCACCTACCAAAGGCGCTACACTCCCCGGCAATGGTGCCAGAAAAGAGTCTTGATTACCCACAAGTATAGGGGATTTATCGTAGTCCTTTCGATAAGTAAGAGTGTCGAACCCAACGAGGAGCAGAAGGAAATGATAAGCGGTTTTCAGCAAGGTATTCTCTGCAAGTACTGAAATAAGTGGTAACAGATAGTTTTGTGATAAGATAAGTTGTAACGAGCAACAAGTAACAAAAGTAAATAAAGTGCAGCAAGGTGGCCCAATCCTTTGGTAGCAAAGAACAAGCCGGAACAAACTCTTATAATAGGAAAAGCGCTCCCGAGGACACATGGGAATATCGTCAAGCTAGTTTTCATCACGTTCATATGATTCGCGTTCGATACTTTGATAATTTGATATGTGGGTGGCCGGTGCTTGGGTGCTGTTCTTACTTGAACAAGCATCCCACTTATGATTAACCTCTATTGCAAGCATCCGCAACTACAACAAAAGTATTAAGGTAAACCTAACCATAGCATGAAACATGTGGATCCAAATCAGCCCCTTACGAAGCAACACATAAACTAGGGTTTAAGCTTCTGTCACTCTAGCAACCCATCATCTACTTATTACTTCCCAATGCCTTCCTCTAGGCCCAAATAATGGTGAAGTGTTATGTAGTCGACGTTCACATAACACCACTAGAGGCTAGACAACATACATCTTATCAAAATATCAAACGAATACCAAATTCACATGACTACTAATAGCAAGACTTCTCCCTTGTCCTCAGGAACAAACGTAATTACTCACAAAGAATATTCATGTCCATAATCAGAGGGGTATTAATATGCATATAGGATCTGAACATATGATCTTCCACCAAATAAACCAACTAGCATCAACTACAAGGAGTAATCAACACTACTAGCAACCTACTAGCACCAATCCCGGATTTGAGAGAAGAATTGGATACAAGAGATGAACTAGGGTTTGGAGATGAGATGGTGTTGGTGAAGATGTTGATGGAGATTGCCCTCTCCCGATGAGAGGAGCGTTGTTGATGACGATGGTGATGATTTCCCCCTCCCGGAGGGAAGTATCCCCGGCAGAACGGCTCTGCGGGAGCTCTAGATTGGTTCCGCCAAGGTTCCGCCTCGTGGCGGCGGAGTCTCATCCCGAAATGTTCCCTCTGATTTTTTTCTCATCGAAAGACTTCATATAGGAGAAGATGGATGTCGGAGAGCCACCAGGGGGCCCACGAGGTAGGGGGGCGCGCCCTAGGGGGGGCGCCCCCCACCCTCGTGAGCAGGGTGTGGGCCCCCTGGCCTTCATCTTTGGCGAGGATTTTTCTTTATTTATTTTAAGATGTTCCGTGGAGTTTTAGGACTTTTGGAGTTGCGCAGAATAGGTCTCTAATATTTGCTCCTTTTCCAGCCCAGAATTCTAGCTGCCGGCATTCTCCCTCCTTATGTAAACCTTGTAAAATAAGAGAGAATAGCCATAAGTATTGTGACATAAAGTGAAATAACAGTCCATAATGCAATAAATATTGATATAAAAGCATGATGCAAAATGGACGTATCAGGCCGCTACCCGGGCCGGATGTTCCCGCGCAGGGTCGGCCTGCTCAGGCTTCCGCGGCACCCCTCGCCGGGATCGCGGCGCGCCCGTTCCGCCTGCTCACCTCGGCCGAGCTACTCGAGCATCGCCGCCAAGGGTTGTGCTTCAACTGCGATGAGCCCTACACGCCCGGCCACGTCTGCCCGCGACTCTTCTACCTGGAAGCTGCAGACTACATTGAGGAGGACGCCGTCGCCGCCGACCTGACCGCCCCAGCTGGCGCGAAGGTGTTTGACGCTGGTTGATCACCTCGAGGAGTTCAACAAACGCTTCCCCACCTTACAGCCCGAGGACGAGCTGTTTGTGCAGGCGGGGAGAAGTGTTATGACCATCATATTAGGGGCTTAGCCCAATGGGTTGTGGCCCAAGTTATCTTATTGTTATTAGGGGCTTACCCCAATTATCTTATCGTTTGCTTAGGAGTAAATCTCTCTATATAAGGAGAGGAGATGTATCAATCTAATCAAGAAAGAAGCAATCATTATTTGCTCGGCTTCTCTTAGGGAGCCAGAAGACCTGACCCTAGTCGCCTCTTGCGCCGTTGTCGCCTCTTCTCCACCATGCAAGGACGGCGCCCAGCCGCCGGCCGCCGCACCCTCGTCCTCGTCCTCCTTCATCGTTCCCCTACAATCTCCGCCCTAGAACCGGCAGAACCCTAACTCCTAACATCGTCACTGCTTTTTCCGGGACGCCGAAAATTAAGTTAGTCTCCGCCAGAATAACAACACCATCATCTCTAACAGAGACAAAATTGCACTAACCACCCACCGTTGATGTCGATTTTCTAAGAATGTCTACTCTACGGGGTTGTTATGTAGAATATCAACCATTGAGATGTAGTCTCTTACAGCTAGGTGTAATCTAGCGTGTAGGTACGTTGATGGGATTTCCAAGAAGTGAGTCCCGTTTGTAAGTGTACATATGGCAAAAGAAACTGGACACATTGGTCAGCACGACAAATCGAGGACTTTCGGTTGCAAATTTAATTGGCCTATTCAAATTTTTGACTCAAAATTCAACTGTTTTCTAAGCAAATGCAAAAAACAGTAAATTGCACATGTATCAAGTACTACTTGGGGGGAATCGCAACTCATTTGGAGTTTTGGATAAATAGTTTTGTAGATAATGGAACTTTAGCATTTCATTCAAATTTTGGTTCAAAATTTAACATTTTCAAAAAAATTGTGAAAAAACTATATTAAGAACATAAATATATACAACACCGATCTAGGAAATCTCAACTTATTTTGGACTATAGGTTTGGAAGATATTGGTAATTTTAGTTAGCTCGTTCAATTTATCCTTTATAAAATCAACATTTTTCGATACTACAAAAAAATCCAAGAAATTGTAATACTAAGCTAGAAGTTTTTTTAGCTCAATTGGACCAAAGGTTTGAGAGATATTGACAGTTTTGGTTGGTCAGATGCTGTCACTGGTTTTCTTTGTCACGATGTGCATTTAAAAGTAGGATCCACCCATCAAAATCACATCAACGTATCTTAACATTGGATTAGACATTGTTCCAACGGATTACACCAATATGTGATGTTTCGTGCAACAAACTCGTAGAGTAGGTGTTTTGTGCAAACTCAACACCAATAGTTGATGGTTTGTGCACCTTCCTCCTCTAACAGATCCCAAAAATTATATTCGAAGATAATTTGATGTTTCAAGGGTAAGGCCTAGCTAGTAGATCACTCAAAACAGTAATCCCCTAAAAGATAATTTTTCATCCCCAAAACTTAGTCATCTCAACTAAAATTAGTACAAAGACACAATTTCTCATTAAAAATTAGGCGGACGTCTGACCTTCCTCTCAGCCCCGGCCCGCCACCCCATCATCGTCGTCCACCCCCTGGGGCCGAAACCATTTCACGCAACCATGCTGCTCTCACATGTACCTTCTCCTCGCTCGCCAGCACCGGAATCCGCTTTTTCACCGTCGGCGACGACATTGCCCCATAGCTCTATCCCGGTGTTGGGGAGGTCCGTTTTCATTGTGAATCAAACCGGCCGACCTTGGATACTGCATAGAAAGGTCAAATGCAACTCCTAGATGTCCGACGATGCTGGAACCGGCGAAGAAGACCGCCACCGCCACCCACATCATAGCCTCAACATCTCATCTATATTTGTCGCATCCATAACCGAGAATCGCCTCTGTAGACTTCTACCTAGTGTTTTCTGTGTCCTCTACACTCATTAGGCCTTAGCTCAAGCTCCATCACCAGCAGTCGTAACTCTAAACTTGTTCGCCCATAGGGTATTTTGTCAAAATGCCTCTACCATATTTTTTATTTATTTTTCTATTTTAATCAAATAAAGGTCTTGAATTGTGTAGATGAAGATGTTATGGGGCATGGTTTTCAACGATTCATCGTCGAAGGAGGAAGAAGAAGATGATAACTTTGAGCTGGCGGTTGTCGTGGTGATTGTGGAGGATGATTTCACATGGTCTAGGCTCGGTTCTCGGTTTGGTTGGAAGACATTTCATTGCGATGGAATCATGGGTCGTCTAATGAGGCATTACTTCGCGCAGAATGCAATATATCCCCCTAAATATTTATGGCATCAGCTCCAAATGTAACAAGATATTTTCAACACCATTGCAAAAGTTGTGGAGAAACATGATCCTTCTTTCAACTGATAAACGGATACACCAGGAGCAACAAGTGTACGTTCATTATTGAAGATTACGGCAGTCGTGCAAATTCTTGCTTATAAATGCCTGACCATTGCCATTAATGACTATGATCGCATTGGGTAAGATCTCATCCTGGAATGTGTGAGACGATTCTGCGAAGCTGTGATTGTGATATGTATCAAAGTACCTGAGGGGTCCCACCGATGAAAATACCAAGAGGCTCATGGCAGAAAATGAAGAGAGAGGTTGGGTCGGGATGCTCGGGTCAATTGATTGCTCTTTTGGACATGGAGAAACTTCCATGTAGCATGATAAGGTCAGTACTGGGGGCATTGTCATGATCCAACCATCATTCTTGAGGCAGTTGCATCACATGATCTGTGGATTTGGCATGCATATTTAGGGATGCCCGGCTCTCACAATGATCTCAATGTCCTCTCCGATCTCCTCTTTTTACAAGGCTTGCTGCCGGTGCCAAACCATCTTGCAACTCTGTTGTCAATGACAATGAGTACAACATGGGATACCACATAACTGACGATATTTATCCCTCATGAGCCACATTTGCGAAGACAATCCACTGCCCTAAAGTATAAAGAAATCTCACTTGGTAACTATGCAAGAATATACTAGAAAGGATGTTGAGAGAGCTTCTATTATGCTTCAATAACGCTTTACAACTGTTTGTGGCCTTGTTGAGTATTGGAACCCTGAGACCTTGTGGAAGATCACGAAAGCATCCGTTATCTTGCGCAACATGATCATCGAGGATGGTAGAAAGGACCCACACGTGACTACTGATATCGCTTCAATGGGCATGTGGTGGAGATGAACATAACCCCCACATGATTGAAGCATTCCTCCAAGTATACAGAAGGACCGAGAGCCGTCAAGACCAAAACCAACTTCAAGAAGAACTTATTCAGCACAATTGGCGCAGTCATAGCACTTTATTCTTGTGATTTTATCACATTTATTTGGATTCTTAGTTCATTTGAACCTCCTGTTGTCTTTGAATTTGCATGGTGTTGTTTGAGAACATTAAGTTTGCTATGCATTTGAGTTGTGTATATTTGAATTATTAAGTATTAAACTAATATGTTGTGATAAGTTGAAAATGGTTGGATGAATTAGCAAAACAAACATTTTAATAGATTAGGATTTAGGGGGTCAGCTAGCTAACCAAAAGATTAATCACCTAATTTCTTTTTACATTTTGGGATATAGAATAAGTTTTGTACTTTTAGGATAGGGATCTGCTAGAGATGCTCTAAGGGCATCTTTAATTGAGAACAGGGTCTATGCAAAAATAACAACTAAGAACATCTCCAATTGAATTTGACACCTCGTATGCCTTGCAGACGAGTCCAAAGAGTGTCCAGTCGCGTCTCCTTCAAACTCTCATTTTTTTCATACATGCAGTTGTGTCATCCAGATTTTCCAGTTAGATGCATACGATTGCTGGGAATGGAGGGACGAGAAAGAATAAGGAAAGAGATAAAATGGTCCGGAGTGGGGGCCTCGCTAGACGTGGCGGATTGGCGCAAATACCCAAGCGCCCTCATATTATTCCCATATATGAATTAGGTTTTAGGGTTTGCGGACATCCTGAACATATAGGAAGGGAGGGTCTGGATGGGCAGACTTTGTCTTTCTCACGTTCGGGCACTATTCGGGTTATCCGCCCGGACATATAGTTGGGAAATGTAGCATGCAATTTCAAAAAAAAATCCTACGCTCACGCAAGATCTATATATTGGGGAATGTAGCATGCAATTTTGAAATTTTCCTACGATCATGCAAGATCTATCTAGGAGATGCATAGCAATGAGAGGGGGAGAGTGTGTCCACGTACCCTCATAGACCGAAAGCGGAAGCGTTAGCTTAACACGGTTGATGTAGTCGAACGTCTTCACGATCCAACCGATCAAGCACTGAAGGTATGACATTCTATGGAGGGGGGCACCGCACATGGCTAAGAGAACAATTGATGTGCTCTGGGGTGCCCCCTTGCCCCCGTATATAAAGGAGGAGAGGGAAGGAGGCCGGCCCTAGGGGCGCGCCATGGGGGGGGACCGGACCCAGTCCTAGTCGCCCCCTCCTTCTTTCGGAGGGGAAAAGGGGGAAGGAGAGGGCGAGGGGGAGGAAAGGGGGGTCGTGCCCCTCCCCTTGTCCAATTCGGACTGCCCATGGGGGGCGCCACCCCTTGTGGGCTGCCCTCTCTCTCTGCTATGGCCCATGTTGGCCCATTACTATCCCTGGGGGGTTTCAGTAACCCCTCGGCACTCCGATAAATATCTAGAACACTCCGAAACCATTCCGGTGTCCGAAATTATTGTCCATATATCAATCTTCACCTATCGACCATTTTGAGACTCCTCGTCATGTCCGTGATCTCATCCAGGACTCCAAACAATCTTCGGTCACCAAAAAGCATAACTCATAATACAAATCATCACCGAACGTTAAGCGTGCGGACCCTACGAGTTCAAGAACTATGTAGACATGACCGAGACACATCTCCGATCAATAACCAATAGCGGGACCTGGATGCTCATATTTTTCCCTACATATTCTACGAAGATCTTTATCGGTCAAACCGTTATGACAACATAAGTTACTCCCTTTGTCATCGATATGTTACTTGCTCGAGACTCGATCGTAGGTATCTTCATACCTAGTTCAATCTCGTTACCGGCAAGTCTCTTTACTCATTCGGTAACACATCATACCGTAACTAACTCATTAGTCACATTACTTTCAAGGCTTATTATGATGTGCATTACCGAGAGGGCCCAAAGATACCTCTCCGGTACTCGGAGTGACAAATCCTAATCTAGATCTATGCCAACCCAACAAACACCTTCAGATATACCTGTAGAGCATCTTTATAATCACCCAGTTACGTCTGACGATTGATAGCACACAAGGTATTCCTCCGGTATCCAGGAATTGCATAATCTCATACTTGAAGGAATATGTATTTGACATGAAGAAATCAATAGCAATAAAACTGAACGATCAATATGCTATGCTAACGGATGGGTCTTGTACATCACATCATTCTGCTAATGATGTGATCCCGTTCATCAAATGACAACACATGTCTATGGTTAGGAAACTTAACCATCTTTGATTAACGAGCTAGTCTAGTAGAGGCTTACTAGGGACATGGTGTTTTGTCTATGTATCCACACATGTATCAAGTTTCTGGTTAATACAATTCTAGCATGAATAATAAACACTGATAATGATATAAGGAAATATAAAATAACAACTTTATTATTTCCTCTAGGGCATATTTGCTTTAGTCTCCCACTTGCACTGGATTCAATAATCTACTTCACACCGCAATGTGATTTAACACCAATAGTTCACATCTTTATGTGATTAACACCCATAGTTCACATCACCATGTGCCAACACCCGAAGGGTTTACTAGAGTCAATAATCTAGTTCACATCACTATGTGATTACCATCCAAAGAGTACTAAGGTGTGATCATGTTTTGCTTGTGAGAGAAGTTTAGTCAACGGGTCTGCCATATTCAGATCCGTATGTATTTTGCAAATTTCTATGTCTACAATGCTCTGCATGGAGCTACTCTAGCTAATTGCTCCCACTTTCAATATGTATCCAGATTGAGACTCAGAGTCATCCGGATGAGCGTCAAAGCTTGCATCGACGTAACTACTTACTACGAACTCTTTGTCACCTCCATGACCGGGAAACATTTCCATCATCCTCTTTAGGTACCTAAAGATAATTTTGACCGCTATCCAGTGATCTACTCCTGGATCACTATTGTACCCCCTTGCTAAACTCATGGCAAGGTACACAATAGGTCTGGTATACAGCATGGCATACTTTGTAGAACCTATGGCTGAGGCATAGGGAATGACTTTCATTCTCTCTCTATCTTCTGCCGTGGTCGGGTTTTGAGTCTTGCTCAACTTCATACCTTACAACTCAGGCAAGAACTCATTCTTTGACTGATCCATTTTGAACTCCTTCAAAATCTTATCAAGGTATGTACTCATCGAAAGTCTTATCAAGCGTCTTAATCTATTGTTGGGGAACATAGTATTTCAAAAAAATCTTACAATCACGCAAGATCTATCTAGGATAAGTATAGAAACGAGCGGGGAGAGTGTGTCCACGTACCCTCGTAGACCGAAAGCGGAAGCATTTAGTAACGCGGTTGATGTAGTCGAACGTCTTCACGATCCAACCGATCAAATACCGAACGCATGGCACCTCCGCGATCTGCACATGTTTAGCTCGGTGACGTCCCTCGAACTCTTGATCTAGTTGAGGCCGAGGGAGAGTTTCGTTAGCACAATAGCGTGGTGACGGTGATGATGAAGTTACCGACATAGGGCTTCGCCTAAGCACTACGACAATATGACCGAGGTGGAAAACTCTGGAGGGGGCACCTGTTGGAGATATGCCCTAGAGGCAATCATGTATGATGATATTTCCTATGTGTTTATGAATAAAGATAGTCCTTGGACATTATCAATGATGTGTATCAGCAAGTACGTGACTTGTTTGTGGGACTATGCATTGTATGATGGATGTCCTAAAAGGTCCCTAGTCGAAAGGGCTATGTGGACGTGCAGACAACTAGACTAGCATATGACACGGTCGATGGCTTGGTCTCACTAGCCATGGAGCATTGGATGCTAACCGGATAATATGGACTCGGAAGGATCTGGTCGGATACGACATAGTCGGATCCGAGTCGAGATAAGGTTCGAGTGGACAGACCCAACTTTGAGACGCAGCGATATGTCATCTGTGAGTCTCGAGTATAACATATGTTCTATGTCCTAAGACCTGAGCTGACGCATGTACTCGGGATGGTGACAGACTTGCTTTGGGCCGACCAAACGCTACTCCGTAACTGGGTAGTTATAAAGGTAGGTTTCGGGTTTCTCCAGAGCCATGCTACGAGACGTGGTCGAGCAAGATGGGATTTGCCCCTCCGATCAGGAGAGATATACTCTGGGCCCCTTGTGTGATCCGACCAGGATAAGCATGGCCATGCGACAAGGATTATGAGATAATCTAGTTTTTGGTCGGCATCACTGGAACGAAAAAGAGGTCGAGCTAGCACAAGGATGACAGACTCGGCTTGAGCCCGACAACATATATCGTGTGGCAAAAGGAATGGAAGTATGATGTACAGGTTCTCCTAACCAGCTTCATAGTCTGTTTGGTGTTCGGCATGCCTTGCTAGAGGCTGCTACCAACTATGCAGTTCGGAGGTGATCCAAACTGCGACCAAGCCGGCTTGAACCTAAGGGGTCGCACGCTTAAGGGAAGGAACCTACGAGGTCGGATCCGAAGGACACTGGTCGGATGTGATCCGAGCTGTATTCGGATTGTGGCCGAGTAGACTTATGGGCTTTAGGGTCCGTGCGAGGCCCAAGTGTTGAGCCCGCGACGGACACCTATATAAAGTGGAGGTGCCGCACACTCACGCGATTGATCGCTTCGGCGCTGTCACTGGGGTTTGCATGTGTTGCGAATAAACACCTCCACTCGCCGCCGGTTGTGTGATCGGACCTAGCAGTCCGCTGCACGACGTTCCTCCTGCACGCACGGATACCGTTAGAGGCGGCGCACTTGCGCCGCTCTGGCGAACTTGTACGTGGGAACCGATGACCGGCTGTACGAGGGAGATCGGACGAGGAGGAGACGATCCACGCGGATGCGCTCCCCAACTCTTCTTCCGCTGCACGACACTGAGCGTCTAGTGGTAACGAACTGTGATCCATCTCTCGTAGCATGTTCTTGGTTGTTCTGCGCGTAGGAAAATTTTAATTTGCAATCGATGCACCCTACCGTAGATCCCAATAGTGGTATCAGAGCCTCTGCTATAGGATTTGGATTCAGATCGTATGCATATTAGATATGTGGAGGCGATAGATGAGATCTGTTGTCATTGATAAGATCGGCTGTGTGCACGGTTGATGAGATCAACTGCACATGGGGATTGATGTGGCTATGTTTTTTGATGATCGGAATCGATGAGGTCGTGACACAACCTACCCCTACCGGTCGGTATCCGCCATCGGGGTTAACAGTGAAACATAAATCCGAATCGGGCTCGCGATGATCGATAAGATCGGTCAGATCAGAAAATTCGGCGTGATCAGAGTTCAGATGTGATTTGTGATTTCTGAAAACGTAGCGCCTTGTATTTCGTACACGATCACTCAAAACTGGCAAAATGCGACTCTATGCATAACTTTATTTGGCAGGGTTTGATGTGAATAATATGGCTCATGTCTATGTGAAGCATGTGTGTAAATTATACATGGCCTGCGTGTCATGTTTGTCAGCCGGTAGGAGCCAAAGTGTTGTCATTTTATTGTATAACGACCTACGTGTCTACTTGTGACTCTATGTAAAATTCATTACTAGTTGTAGTAGTTGGATAATAGAGATCAGGTTGGCGGCTTGGTGGCCCGGCGTGACAAACAAGATGGAGTTCCTAGATGGTCATCGGAGTCGGAGCCGACCTAGAAGGACATCCATGAAGGAGCCATACTATTTCACAATATATGTTTTACTTGTGATTGTTATGCTTCTTTGTTTCTATGCATGTTAGAATGGTAGAAAGATCCCTCATGAATATCAAGTAAATTGCCATTCCCGATGTTGCACCTTCGCACGTCAAGTACGTCTAGTAGTGGGCTCATAAAATTGGGGTGCTGCTAGGTGTCCTTGAACTGAAGGGTTCGTGTCGTACACGGACATGCACTGCATTAGGTTAACTTGACATGGCTATCAATACGGTTTTGGGCCTTGTGGAAAAAGAGGTCGGGAGCCGGGGTATGAGATACCTACCCGACCGACATGAGTCGTATAGAGATACGATTAGCAAGGAGTTGCTTACCGGATATGCATATTGTCTAGCAGTGATGCTAAAGCTCACTAGTCACATGTGCTAGTCGGATCCTGAATCACTGGGAGTTTGCGGAGGGATGCTGACTTTAGTGGGAGTATTTCTATTTAAGGCTAGAATTACTCTACATAAACACATTGCTTAGTGATTGCATATTTTTCTGTTGTAGATCAATGGCACCACCTGCTCAACCCAACTTTGCATTGAAATCAATTCTGGAAAAGGATAAACTGAATGGAACAAACTTTTCTACCTGGTATAGAAATTTGAGAATTGTTCTCAAGCATGATAAAAAGGAACATGTTCTAGAGGACCCGCTTCTAGAGGAACCTGCCGATAATGCTAGTACCACAACCAAGAATGCCTACCAGAAACTCGTTGATGAATCAAACGAGATCAGCTGCCTCATGCTAGCTTGTATGGAGCCCTATTTGCAGCAGCATTTCGAAGACGTTGGGGCTTTCGATATGATCGAGAGTCTCAAGAGCATGTTTCAGGTGTAGGCTAGGACCGAAAGGTTCAACATCTGGCGATCCTTGATGGATTGTAAGGTGAAGGAAGGTGATCCACTGAGCTCGCATGTGATCAAGATGATCGGATATGTGCAAGCTTTGGATCGGTTGGGCTTCCCGCTCTTGGATGAGCTGGCTACTGATGCAGTTCTGGGTTCTCTTCCGCCCAGCTATGGGACGTTCATCTCGAACTATCATATGCATGACATGGATAAGAAGCTCACTGAATTTCATGGGATGCTCAAAGTGTCAGAGCGGGATATTAAGAAAGGCACACATCAAGTGTTGATGGGGTAGAAATCGGCTAAGTTCAAGAAGAGTTGGTCCAAGAAAAAGGCTAAGGCAAAGGGCACGGAGACGGTAACCTCCGCCGCTGCGCCGAATTCTAGACCGGACTCAAAGACCATTTACTATCATTGCAAGGAAACTGGTCACTGGAAGAGGAACTGTAGCAAGTGGCTTGCAGAGCATGGCAAGAAGGCCGGGAATGCTGCTTCAGGCAAAGGTACACTTGTTGCATATGTTATAGACATTTACCTTGCTGACATACCTAGCAGCTCTTGGGTATTTGATACCGGATCGATTGTTTACATTTGCAACTCGATGCAGGGGCTGGTAAGAACTAGGCGTGTGGCACAAGGGGAGATCGACATCAGGGTCGGCAACAAAGCAAGAGTTGCTGTGTTGGAGGTCGGCACGATGCAGCTCCAGCTTCCTTCTGGATTTATTTTGGAATTGAATAATTGTTATTACATTCTTGCACTTAGTCGGAACATTATTTCTGCCTCATGCTTGATGAGTCAGGGTTATGAATTCAATTTAAAGGACAATGGTTGTTCGATTTATTTGAATGGTATGTTCCACGGCTATGCACCCATTGCAGATGGGTTATTTATATTGAATCTAGAACAGGAACCGGTCTATAATGTGAATGTCAAGAGGCATAAGCCTAATGAGATAAATCCGACACACTTTTGGCATTGCCGGCTTGGACACATTCGTCTGAAACACATGAAGAAGCTCCATGATGATGGACTCCTAACTTCGACCGACTTTGGGTCGTTCGAGACATGTGAATCATGCTTGCTCGGCAAGATGACTAAGTCTCCTTTCACAAAGAGTTGTGAGAGGGCATCCGAGCTGTTGGAACTGATACACAGTGATGTGTGTGGACCAATGAGCACAACTGCTAGAGGTGGCTATCAGTACTTCATGACTTTTACCAACGACTTGAGTAGATATGGATATATCTATTTGATGAGGCACAAGTCGGAAACTTTTGAAAAGTTCAAAGAGTTTCAAAACGAGGTTGAGAATCAGCTCGGCAAGACTATAAAACTTGTACGATCTGATCGTGGAGGTGAGTACATGAGCCAGGAGTTTGATGACCATCTGAAAAGCAGAGGTATAGTACCTCAGCTCACACCTCCGGGTACGCCATAGAGAAATGGTGTATCAGAACGGAGGAATCGTACCTTGTTGGACATGGTTCGATCTATGATGAGCAAATCGGATTTGCCCTTGTCATTATGGGGATATGCTCTAGAAACTGCAGCTTTCACACTTAACAGGGTACCATCAAAATCCATAGACAAGACACCACATGAGATGTGGACCAGGAAGAGTCCTAGTTTGTCGTTTCTAAAGATTTGGGGTTGTGAAGCATTTGTCAAGAAACTTATGTCAGACAAGCTTACACCCAAGTCGGATAAATGCATATTCGTGGGATATCCGAGTGAAACCTTGGGATATAGCTTCTACAACCGGGAAGAGAACAAAGTGTTTGTTGCTCGGAACGGGGTTTTCCTTGAGAAAGAGTTTCTTAGTCAGGAGGCTAGTGGGAGGATGGTCCGACTCGAAGAAATTCGAGTACCACTCGAGGACGGCTCAGCGGGTGATGAGATCATACCGGAGTCAGTCAGGGAACCCATAGTGGAAGCGGCACTGGAACCAGGAGGTCGGAAAGATTGCGCAGAGTGCGTGATGTATTGTTGCTAGAAAGTGACGAGCCGGCCACGTGTGCGGAAGCGGTGGTAAGCCCGGATTCTGAGGCATGGCTAGAGGCCATGAGATCCGAGTTAAAGTCCATGGATGAGAATCAAGTCTGGGACTTGGTTGATCCACCACGTGGCGTAACAACCATTGGTTGCAAATGGGTCTTTAAGAAGAAAACCGATGTGGATGGAAATGTTCAGATCCACAAAGCTCGGCTTGTCGCTAAGGGTTATGGACACGTTCAAGGAATTGACTATGAGAAGACTTACTCGCCGGTAGCGATGCTGAAGTCGGTGAGGATCGTACTAGCTATAGCTGCATATTTCAATTACGAGATATGGCATATGGATGTCAAGACGGCTTTCCTTCACGGAAATTTAATCGAGGACGTGTATATGATACAGCCCGAGGGTTTTGTCGATCCCACTAGCACTAGTAAGGTATGCAAGCTCAAGAGATCCATTTATGGGTTGAGGCAAGCATCTCGGAGCTAGAACATTCGTTTTGATGAGGTCGTCACTGGTTTCGGCTTCATCAAAAGCGAAGAGGTCTCTTGTTTATACAAGAAGTTAAGTGGGAGCTCGATAGTGTTTTTGATCTTGTATGTGGATGACATACTACTGATCGGAAATGATATTTCCATGCTGAACTCGGTCAAGGAGTCATTTAATGGCAAGTTTTCAATGAAGGACCTTGGTGAGGCAATGTACATTTTAGGCATTAAGATCTATAGACATAGATCAAGGAGGCTGGTCGGCTTAAGCCAGAGCACGCACATAGATAAAGTGTTGAAGCGGTTCAACATGAGTGAGGCAAAGAAAGGGTTCTTGCCACTCTCATGTGGTATAAGGCTAAGCGAGACTCAGAGTCCTTCGACATCTAATGAGTGAAGCAGGATGAGTAGGATTCCGTATGCCTCGGCAATCGGATCCATCATGAATGCTATGACATGTATGTGGCCCGATGTTGCTTTTGCAATAAGCCTAACAAGTAGATACCAGGCCAACCCAGGTGAGAGTCACTAGGCAGCGGTAAAGACTATTTTGAAGTACCTGAAAAGGACTAAAGAGATGTTCCTAGTTTATGGAGGTGAGGAAGAGCTCGTCGTAAGGGGTTACGCCGATGCTAGTTTCCAAACCGACAGAGATGATTGTCGATCACAGTCCGGATTCGTGTACGTCATGAACGGAGGAGCAGTGAGCTGGATGAGTTCCAAGAAAGATACGGTGGCCGATTCTACTACAGAAGCCGAATACATTGCGGCTTGTGAAGCTGCAAAGGAAGGTGTTTGGATCTGGAACTTTCTGGATGATCTTGGTATTTTCCTAGCCTCGTTAAAACCGTTGGACCTTTATTGTGATAATTCTGGTGCCATCGCACAAGCCAAGGAGACGAGGAATCACCACAAGGTCAGACACATAGATCGAAAATATCACCTGATATGAAAGATTGTAAAGAGTGGTGATATAGAGTTATGCAAAATTTACATGGATGCAAATGTTGCGGATCCGTTGACTAAGCCGCTTCCACAACCCAAGCATGAGGGGAATGTTAGAGCTATGTGCATTCGATGTCTATTTGATTGACTCTAGTGCAAGTGGGAGACTGTTGGAGATATGCCCTAGAGGCAATCATGTATGATGATATTTCCTATGTGTTTATGAATAAAGATAGTCCTTGGACATTATCAATGATGTGTATCAGCAAGTACGTGACTTGTTTGTGGGACTATGCATTGTATGATGGATGTCCTAAAAGGTCCCTAGTCGAAAGGGCTATGTGGACGTGCAGACAACTAGACTAGCATATGACACGGTCGATGGCTTGGTCTCACTAGCCATGGAGCATTGGATGCTAACCGGATAATATGGACTCGGAAGGATCTGGTCGGATACGACATAGTCGGATCCGAGTCGAGATAAGGTTCGAGTGGACAGACCCAACTTTGAGACGCAGCGATATGTCATCTATGAGTCTCAAGTACAACATATGTTCTATGTCCTAAGACCTGAGCTGACGCATGTACTCGGGATGGTGACAGACTTGCTTTGGGCCGACCAAACGCTACTCCGTAACTGGGTAGTTATAAAGGTAGGTTTCGGGTTTGTCCAGAACCTTGCTGCGAGACGTGGTCAAGCAAGATGGGATTTGCCCCTCCGATCAGGAGAGATATACTCTGGGCCCCTCGTGTGATCCGACCAGGATAAGTATGGCCATGCGACAAGGATTATGAGATAATCCGGTTTGTGGTCGGCATCACTGGAACGAGAAAGAGGTCGAGCTAGCACAAGGATGACAGACTAGCCTTGAGCCCGACAACATATATCGTGTGGCAAAAGGAATGGAAGTATGATGTACAGGTTCGCCTAATCGGCTTCTTAGTGTGTTTGGTGTTTGGCATGCCTTGCTAGAGGCCGCTACCAACTGTGCAGTTCGGAGGTGATCCGAACTGCGACCAAGTCGGCTTGAACCTAAGGGGTCGCCCGCTTAAGGGAAGGAACCTACGAGGTCGGATCCGAGGACACTGGTCGAATGTGATCCAAGCTGTATTCGTCCTGTGGCCGAGTAGACTTATGGGCATTAGGGTCCGTGCGAGGCCCAAGTGTCGAGCCCGCGACGGACGCCTATATAAAGTGGAGGTGCCGCACACTCACGCGATTGATCGCTTCGACGCTGTCACTAGGGTTTGCATGTGTTGCGAATATACACCTCCACTCGCCGCCGGTTGTGTGATCGGTCCTAGCAGTCTGCCGCATGACGTTCCTCCTGCATGCACGGATACCGTTAGAGGCGGTGCACTTGCGCCACTCCGGCAAACCTATACGTGGGAACCGACGACCGGCTGTACGAGGGAGATCGGACGAGGAGGAGACGATCCACGCGGATGCGCTGCCCCAACTCTTCTTCCGCTGCACGGCACTTCGCGTCTAGTGGTAACGAACTGTGATCCATCTCCCGTAGGAAAATTTTAATTTGCAGCCGACGCACCCTATCGTAGATCCCAACAGCACCGCACACGACTAAAGATCAACTTGTGTGTCTATGGGGTGCCCCCTCCCCCGTATATAAAGGAGGGGAGGAGGAGGCCGGCCGGCCACAAGGGGCACGCCCAAGGGGAGAATCCTACTCCTAGTAGGAATAGGTTTCCCCCTTTCCTACTCCAAGTAGGAGAAGAAGGAAGGAGAGGGATAAGAGAAGGAAAGGGGGGGCGGCCCCCCTAGCCATAATCCAATTCGGTTTGGTCTAGGGAGGCGGGCGCCACACCTTGGCCTGCTTCCTCTCTTCCACCACTAGGCCCATGAGGCCCAATAACTTCCGGGGGGCTTCCGGTAACCCTCCAGCACTCCGGTTTTATCCGAAACTATCCGGAACACTTTCAGTGTCCGAATAATGTGGTCCAATATTTCAATCTTTTTGTCTCGACCATTTCGAGACTCCTCGTCATGTCTGTGATCACATCCGGGACTCTGAACAACCCTCGGTACATCAAACCACATAACTCATAATACAAATCGTCCTCGAACGTTAGGCGTGCGGACCCTACGGGTTCGAGAACTATGTAGACATGACTGAGACACATCTCCGGTCAATAACTGTAACATCCCAAATTTTCAATTTAGAATGTTATACATAGGTCATTCATGCATATCATATTTTACAGCATTTTTGCTTTGCGATCCTTGAAATTCTAAGCAACTCAAGGACCCACGGAGAGAGTTGGGGATTTCATGTTTTTCATTTTTGCATTTTATCAAATATCGAAACAAGGATCACTTTCGTTTTAATTATTTTTCTCTCCGAAAATATTTATATTAAAATATATGAGAGGACATAATATGATTTCTCCAAAATAAAGGGAATATTGGAGGAAAAAAATTAAAATCAAATAAATATTTCTTTTGGACTTTTGTTGCCTTTTTATTTGAATTAGGAAAAAAATGTGTTTTTCAAAATTGCATTAGAGGCCCAAATAAATGTTCACTTTGTCCGCACTATTATTAGAGGACCGTGAAAATTTATTTCAGGATTTTTGGACTCCGTTTAGTATTTCTTTTATTTGTTTTTTCTGCTTCAGGATTTATTTATTTTTAAAAAAGACACCGACCTAACGGGCCGTGTCCGTCCAGGACACTGTGCTCGGGGCCTTTAAGACCCACCCGAGCCGGCCGCCCCGAAGGCCCAAGCCACCAGCCCCACCACCCAAACCCTAGCTCGGGCCGCCGCCGCGTCGGACCCCGCCGTTGACCGGTCGATTTTCTTCGGTTAACCCTGGTTCTTTCTTTTTCTAGAAAAACCCTAGATCAGTTTTGTTCGGTTTTTCTTCGGTTTAGTTAAAGCACGGACGTTCGTTTTAACGAACGCTGTTCGTCAGTTAGCCGCATACAGCGAACGTTTGTTCGTTAGCCTGTTCGTCTCGTTTTATTTTTTCAGGGTTTTCGGCAACTATTTTCGATCACGATTTCTGCTCTAATCTTCGTTTTAGTATATCTTTTCGCTCGTTTATCCGAATCAGGTGAAACAAGCGCCTAGATCTTCGTCTCGAAGTCCTCTTTCTATTTAATCAACTTGAACAAGATTTTTGTACTGTAAAATTTGACTTTAGTCCAGATT
Organism: Triticum urartu; assembly: GCF_003073215.2. Taxonomy (NCBI): domain Eukaryota; kingdom Viridiplantae; phylum Streptophyta; class Magnoliopsida; order Poales; family Poaceae; genus Triticum; species Triticum urartu. Next base: position 90,763,235 of record NC_053026.1, read on the forward strand.
AGTAATCGGATCTTTTTTCTTTCGTAGTTTGAGTTTCGTTGCTCCATTTGATTTGATTCTTTTTACAAACCGGAGTTCTTCAGTTGAACTTTCTCGTTAGATCTTATTATTTGAGTTTTACCCGTGCATCTTTGCTTGAGTGCTTATGTATGATATTGTTTGTTTACGATAGAATTCACGGAGTGCGAAGCGTGCTACTACGAGTCTTTAGGATTTGCAGATCGTTAGCAAGGCAAGTAACACTTTGATCATACCCCTTTATTACCTAGTTTTTATGCATTAGTTTCAAACTCCTCACACATTGCATGAGTAGGATCTCTTAACATGTGGGTCTGGGAAGTAGATAATGAGGTAGAACCTATTACCTGTTTTATTATCAAACCCTTGGGAGTTACTTCTACGTTATGCTTATTTTGCCATGTTATGCCGTAGACGTGGATTGGGTTTGAGTGTTTCCATGACAGATGTGAGTTGTTAATGGTTCAACTTAAGGTGGCAACATTAATACACATCTGGGTGAATTGCTTGTTGGCACCTGGAGAATCCAGTGTTGTCTAAGGATATCCCGGAGTACCCGTGTGATCATCCTACGGTCCGCCACACAGGCTCAAAGGGATCATAAGATTATTCATGCTAGAAACTTCCGTGTGCAGCCACAAGCCATTATGGGCTCTAGCATAGTTGAGTATGTTTTGTGACCTCTTTCAGTGGTGGGCTAGCAGATGTAGGGGAAAGTAGGTGTAACTGTCCACCTAGACTAAAGAGTTAATGCTTCTGAAAAACTGTGTCTCGGTCATCCGTTTCTCAAACACCCTGTAGTGCGAGAAATCCAAAGGAGGAGATCGAGTCTTGTGGGGAAAAGTGCGCAAACCTCTGTAGAGTGTATAAACTAATCATGGTTAGCCGTGTCCCCGGTTATGGACATCTTGAGTATCTGGTACTTGAATTATTGATTTGATCTCATCACTCTAAATTAATTTATTGTGATGTTAATGAATACTTTAATCGGGATTGAGTTGGAGGAACCTTCTCAATGATGTTTCAACTACCATGATAGTTAAATAAAATATATTCCTTTGTTTTAGGGAAAAATTGGTTTTTCGCAAAACAATATAACCATAGAGCCTCCACCAGCCATATATGCATATAGTGATAGCATTTATCTGTTCATTGCTCTCTTGTGTTATATTGCCATCATATTCCATGCGCTGACCCGTTTCGGGCTGCAACATATCATGTGGCAGACTTTTCAGACGAAGAGTAAGGTGCGCTAGGTTGTTTGTCGTGCACTCAGCTATGCCGTTGGAGTTGATGGACTCGCTTTATCTTCCAAGCCTTCCGCTGTTATCTTAATTAGATGGCCTTAAGCCATATTTATTGTAATAAATTCTCTTGTGAGACATTCGATGTAATAAGTGTGTGATTTCTACTCTGTTATAAATCCTTCGAGTACTGTGTGTGTCAGCATTACCGATCCAGGGATGACACTAGAACACAGAGATTTGACCGTCTGAGGTCGGGTCGCTACAAGATGATATCAGAGCACATGCTGAATGTAGGACACGACCACTAAGATAAGCCATAGGTCACTCTTCTCTACTCATTTGTGACTCCTCTTCTTTTTCTACTCTTTAGGATGGCGGACTCAAGGAAGAAATTTACACAGCCGGATGAAGGCACACCCTTTGGACGACACTTGAAGGAAGTCACTAGGTATCTGAACATCCGAATACCAAGCTTCACCGGGACATACACCGCCACTTTACCAGAAGAGGAGCGTTGGATGATTCGAGTTCAATTTCCAGGAAGGACATTCACACCAGTCACTGAACCCATAGAGTTTTCCTTTGATGCACCCACCTGGAGTCTAGGCAAGAGCATGGAAGCCCATATTGCTATGGGACGCATCGGCGAAGTTTCCCACAAGGAGCTTAAGGACACTATCTACCCAATATGTGGGTGCCGAGATGAGCAATGGGAGATGATCAGCACCAGGAAGGACAAGTCGGTTGCATCATTCGTCCAGGAGTTAAATCATCACATACGTCGTCAGGAGAACTAGATGTGCGCAAGCATGATAGATTTGAAGAAGGCGATGACTAGGATCACCGAGCTAGAAGAGGAGCTCAAGTCTACATGCGAAATATATGAGGAGGAAATGACGATACTTGTGGAGATGAATGATGACCTGACAAGGAAGCTAGGAGTTTTTATGGGAGAGCCCGCACCAGGGGGAGAAGACGACGAACCTAAGGAGATTCATTCTGAACACTACATCATCATCGACGACACCGACTCCGACCCCGATGGTAGTGATGATGACTATGAAGACGAAGCTGGAGTGGATATCATGGAGTCTTCCACCGATCAAAATTTCTAGTAGACCACCATATTACTAGTAGTATTCCCCCATGTAAATATTAGTAGTCCGAGCACTGTAACGATAGTTAGATCGATTGTATGCCCTTGCTTGATTGATTGAGTGATATGATATGATTGCGTTTGTCTCATGTGCATATGGGTAGTGCTTTCTCATTAGACCTCATTCTATTCTAATCTCTCCCCTCTAAACCCATCAGATGCCTCCGAGCGTGACCCCGGATTTGCTTTCCCGCCGGAGCTCACTCAGTTGATCCAATAGCAGAACACACTGATGCAGTTGCTAGTTCAGAATCAGGGCAACAATAACAACAACAATAACAACAACAACGCACCGCCACCAGTTGACAACTTAGCCCGTTTTCTGAGGTTACAACCACCGGTGTTTTCCAGTAGCACCGAGCCCATAGTTGCAGATGACTGGCTACATAGGATTGGAAGGGAGTTAACCACTGCCGGTTGCACAGATCCTGAGAAGGTGCGTTTTGCCGCACACCAATTGGATGGACCCGCAGCCGCATGGTGGGAGAATTACACAACCACTTCCCCCATAGCCAATGTTACTTGAGAGCAATTTCAGCAAGCATTCCGCACAGCCCATGTGTCAACTGGAGCTATGAGCATGAAGAAGCGTGAGTTTCACAACTTACGCCAGGGCAACCGTACTATGGGGCAGTATGTGGAGGAGTTTAGCAAACTAGCCCGTTATGCCCCAGATGATGTGGCCACCGATGCCGCGAAGCAGGAGAAGTTTATGGAAGGGCTGAATGATGAGATGAGCATGCAGTTGATGGTGGCAACATTCAACAAGTACCAGGAGTTGGTAGACAAGGCTCTTATGATTGAAGGGAAGCAACAACAGATTGAGAGCCGCAAGAGGAAGTATGGGCAAGGAAAGTACAATTCAGGAGCTCAGCAGAAACCCCGTCTCACCCCGAACCCGGGAGGATTTACCCATAACCATGGAGGCCATAACCATAATGGAGGAATTCCGCATAACCACCACGGCCCTAGGAATGGAAATGGGAGTGGAGCAGGCAGCAATCAGAACCGCTCTAACCCAGCAACGCCCGCCAAGAAGGACCTGAGTCACATTACTTGTTTCAAGTGCATGAAGACTGGACACTATGCCACCGAGTGTTCTGAAGCAAAGAATGGAAATGGCAATGGAATCTCTGGGAAGAAGCCCAACCCATTCAACAAGGGACAAGTGAACCACGTGAATGGGGAAGAGGTTGAAGAGCAGCCTGATGCAGTTATCGGTAAGTTTTTGGTTAAGTCATTTACCGCAATTGTTCCTTTTGATACTGGTGCATCGCATTCATACATTTCAAGGGGATTCGTGGATAAATATAAGTTGCCCACCAAGGTACTTAGGACACCCATGTTAGTAAGCTCACCAGGAGCGGAGTATATGGCTAATCAGGGATGTTTTCAGATGCCATTGACCATAGTTAGGCATGTTTCCCCCCTAGACTTGATAATTTTGGAATCCCAAGGATTGGATGTGATACTCGGTATGGATTGGCTATCGATGTATGGAGGAAACATCGATTGCGCCAGTAAGTCAATTATGCTCAGCACACCAGAAGGGAAAAGGATTAAGTATGTATCCAGGTATACTCCTAAGAGTACTCACGTAAATTCCCTCTCGGGAGTTGTTCAGGAGGAAGTGCCTGTAGTGAGGATTACCTAGATGTATTTCCAGAGGAACTACCAGGCATGCCCCCGGATTGAGACATTGAGTTTTTGATAGAGTTATTGCCAGGCACCGGACCAATATCAAAGAGACCATACCGGATGCCCGCAAATGATCTGGAGGAGATTAAGAAACAAATTAAGGAGTTATTGGAGAAAGGTTACTTTCGACGAAGTTCGTCACCATGGGGAGCCCCAGTGCTCCTGGTTGAGAAGAAGGATAAGTCTCTGAGAATGGTGGTTGATTATCGGGTATTGAATGAAGTAACAATCAAGAACAAGTACCCACTGCCGATGATCAATGATCTGTTTGACCAGCTGCAAGGAGCAAAAGTCTTTTCCAAGATTGATCTTCGATCAGGATACCACCAGCTGAAGATTTGAGAACAAGATATACCTAAGACATCTTTCACCACCAGGTATGGGTTGTACGTGTATACGGTTATGTCATTCGGATTGACTAACGCCCCTGCCTATTTCATGAGTATGATGAACAAGGTGTTCATGGAGTTCTTGGATAAATTTTTCGTGGTGTTCATTGATGATATCTTGGTGTACTCGAAGAATGAGGAGGAACAAAAGGAACATTTGTGATTGGTTCTTGAGAAGCTCAGGGATCAGTTATATGCCAAATTTAGCAAATGTGAGTTTTGGTTGAAGGAAGTTGGATTTCTTGGACATGTTATATCAGGAGAAGGTATAGCCGTAGACCCTACCAAGGTTCAGTCAGTCACTGAGTGGTTGGCACCCACCTCCGTTGGAGAGATCCGCAGTTTTCTTGGACTCGCGGGATATTACCGGAGATTCATTGAGAATTTTTCTAAGATTTGGAAGCCCATGACGGCGTTGTTGAAGAAGGACACCAAGTTCCATTGGACTGAAGAGTGTGAAGCAAGTTTCCAGGAGTTGAAGAAACGTTTGACTACAGCCCCAGTGCTGATTCTGCCAGATATATGTAAGGATTTCCAAGTGTATTGCGACGCGTCTCGCTTAGGACTTGGAAGTGTACTTATGCAAGATGGAGGAGTTGTTTCGTATGCCTCATGACAACTTCGACTGCATGAGTTGAATTATGCCACACATGATTTGGAGTTAGCAGCTGTAGTGCATGCACTCAAAACCTAGAGACATTTTATTATTGGGAACCATTGTGATGTGTACACGGATCACAAGAGTTTGAAGTACATTTTTACTCAAAAGGAGCTGAATCTCAGGCAGAGGAGATGGTTGGAGCTCATAAAGGATTATGATATGATGTTGCACTATCATCCCGGCAAGGCCAATGTCGTAGTGGACGCTTTGAGCCGAAAGAGTTATGTCAATACCTTCGTAAGCAAAGGATTGCCAATGGAGTTAGTAGAAGATCTTAGGGAGCTTCGTTTGGAGATAGTTCCTAGAGGTTTTGTTACAACCATGGAAGTTCAGGCGAATTTATTGGGAAAGATTCGAGAAGCTCAGAAGGATGACAAAGAAATTGCCGAGATAAAGGAGAAGATGAGTGAAGGTAAAGCCAAAGGTTTTCGTGAGGATGAGAACGACACCTTGTGGTTTGAGGACCGTATATTTGTGCCCAATAATGCTGAGATCATGAAGTTGATACTACAGGAAGGTCATGACTCACCATACTCGATACACCACGGAAACACCAAGATGTATTTGGGTTTGAAGGAGTGTTTCTAGTGGACTGGAATGAAGAAGGACATTGCCGAGTATGTAGCCATATGTGATGTATGTCAGAGAGTGAAGGCAGAACATCAGAAGCCAGCAGGATTACTACAGCCTATGCCGATACCCAAATGGAAGTGGGACAAGCTTGGCATCGATTTTATCACCGGATTACCCAGGACCCGACCGGGATATGATTCTATCTGGGTAGTAGTGGATCGTTTGACCAAAGTAGCTCACTTTATCCCAGTGAAAACCACCTATACCAGTGCGAAGTTGGCCAAGATATATATGACCAGGATCGTATGTTTGCATGTAGTTTCGAGGACCATCGTATCAGATAGAGGAACGCAGTTTACTTCAAAGTTTTGGCACCCGCTGCACCATACTTTGGGTACCAGGCTAGAGTTCAGTACCGCTTTTCATCCGCAGACAGATGGACAGACTGAGAGAGTCAATCAAATTCTGGAGGACATGTTGAGAGCTTGTGCGCTAGACTATGGATCTAGTTGGGATGACAACTTGCCCTACGCGGAGTTCTCATACAACAACAGCTACCAGGCCAGTTTGAAGATGACACCATTCGAAGCCCTGTATGGAAGAAGATGCCGAACACCGTTGATGTGGGATGAAGTTGGAGACCGTCAGTTGTTTGGACCAGATTTGATTAAGGAGTCAGAAGAGAAGGTTAAGCTGATTCGAGATAGACTGAAGGTAGCTCAGTCCAGACAGAAGAGCTATGCAGACTCAAAATGCAAGGAGCTAGTCTATGAAATCGGAGATAGAGCATATCTCCGAGTGTCACCACTACGAGGAGTTAAACTTTTTGGAGTTAAGGGAAAGTTAGCCCCGAGATTTGTAGGACCGTACCATGTTTTGGAACGTATGGGAGAGGTAGCCTACAAGTTGGAGTTACCCGAAGGGCTGTCAGGAGTTCATGATGTGTTTCACATTTCCCAGTTGAAGAAGTGCCATGCAGAGATGGCAGAAATTCCTCTGAGAGATACAGTGCCCCTATGTAACGCCCTCAATGCGGCTATATCTCCCACGTGTCGAAGCACGACTTAGAGGCATAACCGCATTGAAAGCAATGTCGCAAGTGAGGTAATCTTCACACAACCCATGTAATACATAAGGGAAAGAGATACATAGTTGGCTTACAATCGCCACTTCACACAATTACATGAATAAAGCATTTCATCATCCAGATACACACAAGGTCCGACTACGGAACCAAAATAAAAGAAGACTACCCCAAATGCTACACAGATCCCCAATCGTCCCAACTAGGCTCCACTACTGATCGACTGAAATGAAACAACACAATGGACAAGATCTTCATCGAGCTCCTCCTGAACTCAGTTGCGTCACCTGCACGGTATCGTCGGCACCTGCAAACTGGTTTTGGAAGTATCTGTGAGTCACGGAGACTCAGCAATCTCACACCCTCGCGATCAAGACTATTTAAGCTTATAGGAAGGGTAAAAGATATGAGGTGGAGCTGCAGCAAGCGACTAGCATATATGGTGGCTAACATACTCAAATGAGAGAGAGAAGAGAAGGCAAGGCACGGTCGACAAAACTATGATCAAGAAGTGATCCTAGAACAACCTACATCAAGCATAACTCCAACACCGCGTTCACTTCCCGGACCCCGCCGAGAAGAGACCATCACGGTTACACACGCGGTTGATGTATTTTAATTAAGATCAACTTCAGGTTTTCTACAACTGGACATTAACAAATTCCCATCTGCCCATAACCGCGGGCACGGCTTTCAAAAGTTCAAATCCCTGCAGGGGTGTCCCAACTTAGCCCATCACAAGCTCTCACGGTAAACAAAGGATATTCCCTCTCCCAAGACAATCCGATCAGACTCGGCATCCCGGTTACAAGAGATCATCGACAATGGTAAAACAAGTCCAGCAAGACCACCCGATGCGCCGACATCCCGATAGGAGCTGCACATATCTCGTTCTCAGGGCAACACCGGATAAGCAATCCATACAACTAAAACCAGCCCTCGAGTTTCCCCGAGGTGGCGCTGCAAGGGGCTCTAGTTTGGACCAACACTTAGACAAGAACTGGCCCGGGGGGGGGGGGTTAAAATAAAGATGACCCTTGGGCTGGCCTATCCCAAGGGAAAAAGGCTAGGTGGCGAATGGTAAAACCAATGTTGGGCCTTGCTGAGGAGTTTTATTCAAAGCGAACTGTCAAGGGGTTCCCATTATAACCCAACCGTGTAAGGAACGCAAAATCCGGGAACATAACACCGATATGACGGAAACTAGGGCGGCAAGAGTGGAATAAAACACCAGGCATAAGGCCGAGCCTTCCACCCTTTACCAAGTATATAGATGCATTAATTAAATAAGATATATTGTGATATCCCAACAAATTATCCATGTTCCAAACATGGAACAAGCTCCAATCTTCACCTACAACTAACAACGCTATAAGAAGGGCTGAGCAAAGCGGTAACATAGCCAAACAACGGTTTGCTAGGACAAGGTGGGTTAGAGGCTTGGCTTAACAATATGGGAGGCCTGATAAGCAAGTGGTAGGTATCACAGCAAAGGCATAGTAAAAGAGCGAGCATCTAGCAAGCAAAGATAGAAGTGATTTCGAGGGTATGGTCAACTTGCCTGAAATCCCGCAAGGAAGAAGAACGAGTCCATGAAGAAGACAAACGGACGTAGACGAATGGGTCCTCACAAACGCGACGTTCTCGGAACTAACCCAAGAAGCAACACTGGAAAGAAGCACACAACATAGTAAACAACCAACACATGAACATGGTATGATATGCGGGATGCGGTATGCGGTGCATATGCATGACTTGCAAAGGAATGATTGAACCTGGCCTCATATTGGAAAACCAAGAGTGCCACTGGAAAGATGAGGTGATTTCGGTTGAAATCAATATAAAGAACACAGGAATCGGATGCACGGTTTGGAAATGGCAAGCAAAACAAATATGGCACCGGTCTGCGATAATCAGCAAGTGACCAACTAAATGCATCAAGATAAATATGCTACATCACTCAAACATGGCAACAAAATACATGGCAGGGATCCACGCATGATGCTTGAAAAAAGATGAACACTGAGCTACGGCTAATTCACTTAATAGCAGGTTCAAACAAGCATGGAAAAAGTGCAAATGATAACAGGTTTCAGACTTGGTGAAATTAACAGCATGTCAGGAATTTATCATCAAGAAGCAATGTTTAGAGCATGATAACTATATGCTACAGGAACATATCATGGCAAAGCAAGGCATGGCATGAAGCTAAGCAAATCATATAACAAAAGCCCTTAGTGACCTTGAGCCAAAAGGGATCAGAAAATACAATTGCAAGCATGTGAACATAGCAAAAACATAAACAGATTCAGACTTAGTGAAAAACTGGAGCATGCAAAATAGATATGAAGTAGGCATGTTTACGAGCTCGATGCACTCACTACAAAGCATGGCATGAAAAACTAAGCATACACCCAGAAAGAAGACATGGCATAGAAGCTAGACATGGCAAGAACAACATCATAGCATGCACGGATCAATAGCAACATCCTCGGCAAAATCGCTGAACATGTCAACAATCTTCCAGGATCATTTATAGCAAAAGTAGAGCTCGATTGACTCAAGCTAGGGTGCTCCATAAATGCAAACAAAGACTGGATAGATAGAGCACCACAATATCTACAAAACATCCTTACTGATCATCCTCAAAAGAGGCACGGATCACTAGGAAACGACATGAACATATGGCATAAAAAACAATATCAGGACAAGGACTTAGTGAAATTCTAAGTCCCTGAAATCAGCATCAACGAGTAGGCTACTTTGCATGCTTGTTCTAGTCACCACAAAGATCACAAAAATACATGGCATACACCCCTGTAAAGATGGCATGGCATATAACAAAACACATGTAGAGCTCATGATCATATCATGCACACATTAATCATGGAAAAAATGACAAAAGGCCATTTGCTGAAACAGATCTGACATAATCATCACATAGCCCTCTTCCAACAGCATTTCTGGCATCAAGATGAGCTCAAATGAAAATGATGCAATGAGATGAAATGATGTACTCGTCGAGACGAACATTTTGATATACTACACGCACGAACCGGAGCAACGGGTGATGAGTTATGATCTGATGAAATATGCATAAAAATGTATGGATCTGGGGAGTTAGTGAAAAAAACACCTGAGCGTAGAATAGTTATATGACGCACGGGGCGAGAGATAAAGGCACCGGCGGTGGCTCACCCAAATGGGCTCGGCCCAGGAAGGAGGAGGAGGCAGGTGGGCCGGAGAGGACGGGCCAGACGGGATGCAGTGGCCCACGCGACCCACGAGGTTGGCCGGTGGGGGCGTCGTCCTCCTCCCGCAGCGGAGCAGGGACGAGATCGGCGGTGCAGGATGGCGACGGGGGCCAGTGGCGGTGCACGGGGAGACCGGCGACGGGCGGATCCACGCCGGGCACGCAGAAGGGAACCCGTTCCCGGTGGTGGGAGGTGGATCCCGCGCGGTGGAGCTCGAGGTCGTCCGGGAGATGGCGAGTCCAGCGAGAAGGAGGCGACCGCGGGGCAGATCCGAGGCAGGGGTGGAGTCCGGCGGGGTAGAAGGCGACGCCGGGATGCTCGGCGGTGCGCAGCGCGAGGATGGCCGGCGACGGGGTCATGGAGCTCGGGCGGCGGCGGGATCTGGCCCGGATCGGGCGGGGCACTCGCGGAGCGCGGTGGCGAGAACGGGCCGGGATGGCCCGCGATGGGCTCCGGCGGGCCCGCGCGGCTGGGGCGCTGACGGAGACACATGGCGATGCGGGAGTGGTGGAGGGCGCCGGCGGGGCTGAGGTGGCACGCCCTCATTGGGCGGGGTGTGGTGGCCGGCTGAGTGGACGCGTCCGCCGGCGGGCGGACATGTCCGGCGGCATGGAGGGAAGATATCTAGGGTTTGTACTGCGCGAAATTTTGGGAGAGGAGCACATATATATAGGTAGAGGGAGCTAGGAGAGTCCAAATGAGGTGCGGTTTTCGGCCACGCGATCGTGATCGAACGACCGAGATGATGGAGAGGTCTTAGGTGGGTTTTGGGCCAGTTTGGAAAGGTGTTGGGCTGCAACACACACGAGGCCTTTTCGGTCCCTCGGTTAACCGTTGGAGTATCAAACGAAGTCCAAATGGCACGAAACTTGACAGGCGGTCTACCGGTAGTAAACCAAGGCCGCATGACAAGTCTCAGTCCAATTCGAAAATGTTTAACGCCCGCACACGAAAAGAGGTAGAAAGGGACACCGGGTGACATAGGAGCGCCGGATTGCAAAACGGACAACGGGGAAAATGCTCGGATGCATGAGACGAACATGTATGCTAATGCGATGCACATGATGACATGATATGAGATGCATGACACGCAAGCAATGACAAGGCAACAACAACGAGTAACTGTACGACACCTGGCACATCGGTCTCGGGGCGTTACACCCTGGAAGCAATTTAGTTGGATAATGATCTGACCTATGAGGAGAAACCAGGCAAGATTCTCGAGCTTGCCAGCCGAGTTACCTGCAACAAGTTTATTAAGTTTTGCAAAGTCCAGTGGAGCCACCATACTGAGGATGAAGCCACTTGGGAACAAGAGGATGATCTACGCACAGACCACCCACAACTATTTTCTAGCCAACCGGAATCTCGAGGACGAGATTCATCTTAAGGGGGGTAGGTTTGTAACATCCCAAATTTTTAATTTGGAATGTTATACATAGGTCATACATGCATATCATATTTTACTGCATTTTTGCTTTGCGATCCTCGAAATTCTAAGCAACTCAAGGACCCACGGAGAGAGTTGGGGATTTCACGGTTTTCATATTTGAATTTTATCAAATATCGAAACAAGGATCACTTTGGTTTTAATTAGTTTTCTCTCCAAAAATATTTCATATTAAAATATATGAGAGGAGATAATATGACTTCTCCAAAATAAAGGGAATATTGGAGGACAAATATTAAAATCAAATAAATATTTCTTTTGGACTTTTGTTGCTATTTTATTTGAATTAGGAAAAAATGCGTTTTTCAAAATTGCATTAAAGGCCCAAATAAATGTTCACTTTGTCCACAATATTATTAGAGGACCGTGAAAATTAATTTCAGGATTTTTGGACTCCTTTTAGTATTTCTTTTATTTATTTTTCCGCATCAGGATTTATTTATTTTAAAAAAGTCACCGACCTAACGAGCCGTGTCCGTCCAGGACAATGTGCCCGGGGCCTTTAAGACCCGACCGAGCCGGCCGCCCTGAAGGCCCAAGCCGCCAGCCCCGCCGCCCAAACCCTAGCTCGCGCTGCCGCCCGCGCCGGCCCTGTCGCCTCGCGCCGCCGCCTGCCGGAGCCGGAGCCGCCGCCGCGACGTTGGACCCCGCCGTTGACCGATCGGTTTTCTTTGGTTAACCCAGGTTCTTTCTTTTTCTAGAAAAACCCTAGATCAGTTTTTTATTAGATCGATTTTGTTCGGTTTTTCTTTAGTTTAGTTAAAGCACGGACGTTCGTCCGTACGTTTGTTTTAGCGAACGCTGTTCGTCAGTTAGCCGCAGACAGCGAAGGTTCGTTTGTTAGCCTGTTCGTCTCGTTTTATTTTTCCAGGGTTTTTCTGTGATTATTTTTGATCGCGATTTCTGCCCTAATCTTCGTTTTAGTATATCTTTTCGCTCGTTTATCCAAATCAGGTGAAACCAGCGCCTAGATCTTCGTATCGGAGTCCTCTTTCTGTTTAACCTACTTGAACAAGATTTTGGTACTGTAAAATTTGACTTTAGTCCAGATTAGTAATCGGATCTTGTTTGTTTCGTAGTTTGAGTTTCGTTGCTTCGTTTGATTTGATTCCTTTTGCAAACGGGAGTTCTTCAGTTGAACTTTCTGGTTAGATCTTCTTATTTGAGTTTTACCCGTGCGTCTTTGCTTGAGTGCTTATATATGCTATTGTTTGTTTACGATAGAATTCCCGGAGTGTGAAGCGTGCTACTACGAGTCTTTAGGATTTGCAGATCGTCAGCAAGGCAAGTAACACTTTGATCATACCCCTTTATTACCCAGTTTTTATGCATTAGTTTCAAACCCCTCACACATTGCATGAGTAGGATCTCTTAACATGTGGGTCTGGGAAGTAGATGATGAGGTAGAACCTATTACCTGTTTTATTATCAAACCCTTGGGAGTTACTTCTACGTTATGCTTATTTTGCCATGCTATGCCGTAGACGTGGATTGGGTTTGAGTGTTTCCATGACAGATGTGAGTTGTTAATTAATGGTTCAACTTAAGGTGGCAACTTTAATACACATCTGGGTGGATGGCTTGTGGGCACCTGGAGAATCCAGTGTTGTCCAAGGATATCCCGGAGTACCCATGTGATCATCCTATGGTCCGCCACCCAGGATCAAAGGGCTCATAAGATTATCCGCTAGAAACTTTCGTGTGCACCCACAAGCCATTATGGGCTCTGGCATAGTTGAGTTTGTTGTGTGACCTCTTTCAGTGATGGGCTAGCATATGTAGGGGAAAGTAGGTGTAACTGTCCAGCCAGAGTAAAGAGTTAATGCTTTTGAAAGACTGTGTCTCAGTCATCCATTTCTCAAACACCCTGTAGTGCGAGAAATCCAACGGAGGAGATCGAGTCTTGTGGGGAAAAGTGCGCAAACCTTTGCAGAGTGTATAAACTAATCATGCTTAGCCGTGTCCCCGGTTATGGACATCTTGAGTATCTGGTACTTGAATTATTGATTTGATCTCATCACTCTAAATTAATTTTTTGTGATGTTAATGACTACTTTAATTGGGATTGAGTTGGAGGAACCTTCTCAATGATGTTTCAACTACCATGATAGTTAAATAAAATATATTCCTTTGTTGTAGGAAAAAATTGGCTTTTCGCAAAACAATATAACCATAGAGCCTCCACCAGCCATATATGCATATAGTGATAGCATTTATCTGTTCATTGGTCTCTTGTGTTATATTGCCAGCATATTCCATGTGCTGACCCTTTTCGGGCTGCAACATATCATGTCGCAGACTTTTCAGACGAAGAGTAAGGTGCACTAGGTCGTTTGTCGTGCACTTAGCTATGCCGTTGGAGTTGACGGGCTCGCTTTATCTTCCAAGCCTTCCGCTGTTATCTTAATTAGATGGCCTTAAGCCATATTTATTGTTATAAGTTCTCTTGTGAGACATTAGATGTAATAAGTGTGTGATTGCTACTCTGTTATAAATCCTTCGAGTACTATGTGTGTCAGCATTACTGATCCAGGGATGACACTGAAACATAGAGACTTGACCGTCTGAGGTCGGGTCGCTACAATAACTAATAGCGGAACCTGGATGCCCATATTGGCTCCTACGTATTCTACGAAGATCTTTATTGGTCAAACCGCATAACAACATACGTTGTTCCCTTTGTCATTGGTATGTTACTTGCCCGAGATTCAATCATCGGTATCATCATACCTAGTTCAATCTCGTTACCAGCTAGTCTCTTTACTCGTTCCATAATGCATCATCCCACAACTAACTCATTAGTCATGTTGCTTGCATTGCTTATAGTGATGTGCATTACCGAGAGGGCCCAGAGATACCTCTCCGACAATTGGAGTGACAAATCCTAATCTCAATCTATGCCAAGTCAACAAACACCATCAGAGACACCTGTAGAGCATCTTTATAATGACCCAGTTACGTTGTGACGTTTGATAGCACACTAAGTGTTCCTCCGGTATTCGGGAGTTACATAATCTCATAGTCATAGGAACATGTATAAGTCATGAAGAAAGCAATAGAAATAAACTAAATGATCATAGTGCTACGCTAACAGATGGGTCTTGTCCATCACATCATTCTCAAATGATGTGATCCCGTTCTTCAAATGACAACACATGTCTATGGCTAGGAAACTTAACCATCTTTGATTAACGAGCTAGTCTAGTAGAGGCATACTAGGGACACTGTGTTTGTCTATGTATTCACACATGTACTAAGTTTCCGGTTAATGCAATTCTAGCATAAATAATAAACATTTATCATGATATAATGGAATATAAATTACAACTTTATTATTGCCTCTAGGGCATATTTCCTTCAGTCTCCCACTTGCACTAGAGTCAATAATCTAGTTCACATCGCCATGTGATTTAACACCAATAGTTCACATCACCATGTGATTAGTTTGCATCACCATGTGGCTAATACCCAAAGGGTTTTACTAGAGTCAATAATCTAGTTCACATCGCTATGTGATTAACACCCAAAGAGTACTAAGGTGTGATCATGTTTTGATTGTGAGAGAAGCTTAGTCAATGGGTCTGTCACATTCGGATCCATATGTATTTTGCTAATTTTCTATGTCTACAATTGTCTGCATGGAGCTACTCTAGCTAATTGCTCCCACTTTCAATATGTATCCAGATTGAGACTCAGAGTCATTCGGATCGGTGTAAAAGCTTGCATCGGCGTAACTCTTTACGATGAGCTCTTTATCACCTCCATAACCGAGAAATATCCCCTTAGTCTTCTAAGGATAATTTTGTCTGCTGTTAAGTGATCCCCTCCTGGATTAATATCGTACCCCCTTGCCAAACTCATGGCAAGGTACACAATAGTTTTGGTACACAGCATAGCATACTTTATAGAACCTATGGTTGAGGCATAGGGAATGACTTTCATTCTCTTTCTATTTTCTGCCGTGGTCGTGTTTTGAGTCTTACTCAACTTTACACCTTGCAATACAGGCAAGAACTCCTTCTTTGGATGTTCCATTTTGAACTACTTCAAAAATCTTGTCAAGGTATGTACTCATTGAAAAATCTTATCAAGCATCTTGATCTATCTCTATAGATTTTGATGCCCAATATGTAAGCAGCTTCACCGAGGTCTTTCTTTGAAAAACTCCTTTCAAACACTCCTTTATGCTTTCCAGAAAATTCTACATCATTTCCGATCAATAATATGTCATTCACATATACTTATCAGAAAGGCTGAAGTGCTCCCACTCACTTTCTTGTAAATACAGGATTCACCGCAAGTCTTTATAAAACTATATGCTTTGATCAACCTATCAAAGTGTATATTCCAACTCCGAGATGCTTGCACCAGTTCCATAGATGGATCGCTGGAGCTTGCACATTTTGTTAGCACCTTTAGGATTGGCAAAACCTTATGGTTGTATCATATACAACTCTTCTTTAATAAATCCATTAAGGAATGCAGTTTTGATATGCATTTGTCAGATTTCATAAAATGTGGCAATTGCTAACATGATATGGACAGACTTTAAGCATCGATATGAGTGAGAAAATCTCATCGTAGTCAACATGTTGAATTTGTTGAAAAAACATTTTCAACACGTCAAGCTTTGTAGATAGTAACACTACTATCAATGTCCGTCTTTCTCTTGAAGATCCATTTATTCTCGATGGCTTGCCGATCATCGGGCAAGTCCACCAAAGTCCACACTTTGTACTTATACATGGATTCTATCTCAGATTTCATGGCCTCAAGCCATATGTCGGAATCTGGGCTCATCATCGCTTCCTCATAGTTCGTAGGTTCATCATGGTCTAGTAACATGACTTCCAGAACATGATTACCATACCACTCTGGTGCGGATCGTACTCTGGTTGACCTACCAAGTTCAGTAGTAACTTGATCTGAAGTTTCATGATCATCATCATTAACTTCCTCACTAATTGGTGTAGGCATCACTGGAACTGATTTCAGTGATGAGCAACTTTCCAATTCGAGGGAAGGTACAATTACCTCATCAAGTTCTACTTTCCTCCCACTCACTTCTTTTGAGAGAAATGCCTTCTCTAAAAAGGATCCACTCTTAGCAACAAAGATCTTGCCTTCGGATCTGTGATAGAAGGTGTACCCAACAGTTTCTTTTGGGTATTCTATGAAGACACACTTCTCCGATTTGGCTTTGAGCTTATCAGGCTGAAACTTTTTCACATAAGCATCGCAACCCCAAACATTACGAAATGACAGCTTAGGTTTCTTGCTAAACCATAGTTCATACGGTGTCGTCTCAACGGATTTTTTAGACGGTGCCCTATTTAACATGAATGCAGCTGTCTCTAATGCATAACCCCAAAACAATAGTGGTAAATCGGTAAGAGACATCATAGATCGCACCATATATAATAAAGTACGGTTACGATGTTCGGACACACCATTACACTATGGTGTTTCAGGTGGCGTGAGTTGCAAAATTATTCCACATTGTTTCAAATGAAGGCCAAACTCGTAACTCAAATATTCGCCTCCGCGATGAGATCGTAGAAACTTTATTTTCTTGTTACGTTGATTCTCAACTTCACTCTGAAATTCTTTGAACTTTTCAAATGTTTTAGACTTGTGTTTCATCAAGTAGATATACCCGTATATGTTCAAATCATCTGTGAAGGTCAGGATATAGTGATACCCGCCGTGAGCCTCAACACTCATCAGACCGCATACATCGGTATGTATTATTTCCAATAAGTCAGTGGCTCGCTCCATTGTTCCGGAGAACAGAGTCTTAGTCATCTTGCCCATGAGGCATGGTTCGCAAGCATCAAATGATTCATAATCAAGTTGAAAGTGCAACTATCCCTGGGTGGTTTTGGTAATTATTAACAACATATAGCTCATTGAGCTAATGCTATTTCAAGATAAATATTTCAGGAAAGCTCAATGATTGGCATGGCATGCATTAGAAATGTGGACCCCTCAAAATGCTAAGGACAAAAGATTGGCTCAAGTTCTAAAGCTCAAGACTCTACATTTTACTTTTAGTGAACCAAGATCACATTGAGTCCATAGGAAAAGCCAATACTATTACAAGGGGATGAGGTGTTGCTTAATGGTTTGCTTGCTCAAAATGCTTAGTGATATGCTCCAAAAACCCTCAACTACTTTCTCATATCCACATATGTCCCAAACCAAAAGTCAAACTCAGCCCCACCAAAACTTTCTATCCACCGCCATCGAGTTCATTTGACATAGCCACTGCCACAAACCCTAGTCACTTCGGTATCACCGATAGGGATCTCGGTCTCACCGAGATGGGATTGCAAACTCTTTGTTTCCTTCGTAACATTTTGGTCCAACCAAGATGAGCGATCGGTCCCACCGAGTTCGCAATGTAAACTCTCTGTTTCCCCTTCATAACGTTTCGGTCTCACGAGATGGGCGAATCGGTCCCACCAAGTTTGCCTGACCAACTCGCTGGTTAGCTTATTACCAAAATCGGTCCCATCGAATTTGTGTAATCGGTCTCACCGAGATTACGTTATTCCCTAACCCTAATGAAATCGGTCCCTTCGAGTTGACATGTCGGTCCCACCGAAAATCCTAACGTTCACATTTTGTACTAAATCGGTCTGGCCGAGTTTCATTATTCGGTCCCACCGAATTTGGTGATTTGTGTGTAACAGTTAGATTTTGTGTGGAGGCTATATATACCCCTCCACCCACACTTCATTCCTGGAGAGAGCCATCAAAACATGCCTACACTTCCAACATTCATTTTCTGAGAGAGAACCACCTACTCATGTGTTGAGACCAAGATATTCCATTCCAACCATATGAATCTTGATCTCTAGCCTTCTCCAAGTTGCTTTCCACTCAAATCTTCTTTCCACCAAATCCAAATCAGTGAGAGAGAGTTGAGTGTTGGGGAGACTATCATTTGAAGCACAAGAGCAAGGAGTTCATCATCAACACACTGTCTATTACCTTTTGGAGAGTGGTGTCTCCTAGATTGGTTAGGTGTCACTTGGGAGTCTCCAACAAGATTGTGGAGTTTAACCAAGGAGTTTGTATGGGCAAGGAGATCGCCTACTTCATGAAGATCTACCCTAGTGAGGCAAGTCCTTCGTGGGCGATGGCCATGGTGGGATAGACAAGGTTGCTTCTTCGTGGACCCTTCGTGGTGGAGCCCTCCGTGGACTCGTGCAACCGTTACCCTTCGTGGGTTGAAGTCTCCACCAATGTGTTGTACGATATCACCACCTATCAGAACCACGCCAAAAATCTCCGTGTCTACATTGCGTTTGCTCCCTCCAAACTCCTCCCTTTACTTTCATGTGCAATGTTTTACATTCCGTTTCTATACTCTTAGACTTGCATGTGTAGGTTGATTGCTTAGAGCTAAGTTGCTAAAATCTGCCAAGACTTAAAATTGGGAAAATGCTAGATTTTTATTTGGTCAAGTAGTCTAATCACCCCCCTCTAGACATACTTTCGATCCTACAAGTGGTATCAAATCTTTGGTCTCCATTTGCCTTGATTTCCATAGCTTTGGTGATCATAGCCTTGGTTTCACAACCTAGGAGAGTATGGCGTCTAGCGAGGGAAATTACCACTATAGAGGTCCTTACTTTGATGGTACTAATTTTGCTAGTTGGAAGCATAAGATGAAAATGCATATTCTTGGACATAACCCCGCCGTTTGGCTATTGTGTGTATTGGCTTGCAAGGTGAATTCTTTGATGGGTGAGAACCAAACCATGAAGCTACCGCGGAAGAGTTGAAGATGCTGCAATACAACGCTCAAGCTTGCGATATCCTCTTCAACGGATTGTGCCCCAAAGAATTCAACAAAATCAACCGTCTTGAGAATGCAAAGGAAATTTGGGATACTTTGATTGATATGCATGAGGGTACCGACTCTGTCAAGGAATCCAAATTGGATGTGCTTCAAAGTCAACTTGACAAGTTCAAAATGAAGGATGGTGAAGGTGTCGCTGAAATGTATTCTAGGCTTGCTCTCATCACTAATGAGATTGCCGGCTTAGGAAGTGAAGAGATGACCGATAGATTCATCATCAAAAAGATCCTAAGACCCTTGGATGGAAAATATGATATCGTGTGCACATTGATCCAAATGATGTCCAATTACAAAGATCTCAAGCCTACAGAAGTCATTGGAAGAATTCTTGCTCATGAGATTTAACTCAAGGATAAGGAAGAGCTTCACAACAACTCAAGTGGTGCTTACAAAGCCTCATGTGATGCTCCTACATCATCAAGTGATAAACAAGCCTTCAATGAAGAATTGAGCCTAATGGTGAAGAACTTCAACAAGTTCTACCAGAGTAGAAGCAAGGAAATAATTTCCAAGTCAAGGTCCTACAATGACAATAGATATTCTAGTCGTGATCGTAATTGCTATAATTGTAGAAGACCCAGACACTACTCCAATGAGTGTACGGCTACCTACAAAAGAAGAGAAGATTCACCCAAAAGGAGAAGTAGAAGAGAAGAATCACCACCAAGAGAGAGGAGTAGGGATGTCCATTATGAACGAAGAACATCACGTAGAAGCAAGGATTCGGGAAGGAAGGACAAATCATCAAGGAGCTACACAAAATGAAGACATCAAGCTCATGTTGGTGAATGGGTATCCAGCTCCGACTCCGACAATCACTCCGAGAGAAGTTGTAACTCCGACTCCGAATATACTCAAGATGAAGGTGTTGCCGGTCTAGCACTTGTGTCAACCAACTCCTATGACATATTTGACTCACCAAATGAAGGAATTGGAAGATGCTTCATGGCTAAAGACCCAAAGGTATCACACCCCGAGTATGTTGATTTCAATAGTGATGAAGATGATTTGCTAGGAGATGATGATTTACTTGTCGACAACTCTAGTGATGAAAACTATGATGAACTTGCTATTAATCATGCTAATCAAGATAAAATGAATGACGATGATAAGAAGGATATTGAGTATCTAACTAAAGAACTAAAAACTCTTAAGTTAGCTCATGAAACTACCTTGGAAGATCATCAAGAACTTTTAAAGACTCATGAAAAGTTACACTTTGAAAAGCTCAACCTTGAGCAAGAGCATGGGTTCTTAAAGGCAATCAATGATGATCTTCGCAAGAAAAGTTCTTCTTACATTGCCAAGCGTTTACTCTTATCTATTTACATGCCACAAGTTAAATCTAGCAACAAAAGTAAGGAAGATTCTTCATCTAGTGGTAACAATAATCATGCTAAATCCAATGTTGTTGCTTCTAGTAGTTCTCTTGATTCCACCAATGATTCTCTTAGCCAAGTTACACTTGAGCAAGAAAATACCTTATTGAAGGGAATTATAGAGAAAGGTGTTTACAAGAGCCTTGTCGGAAGTAAGCAATTTGAGCAAATTGTACGCAAGTAAGGAAGACACCGGAAGACTCAAGGTGTTTGTTTTGAATGGAAGTTCAATGCCAATGGAGTTGAGTGGGAAGAAGATCAATACCCCAAGACGAAGTTTGTTCCTCAACAAGAGAAGTATGATCCTACTTCTTTTCAAGGGACACAAGCTCAAGATGATATTCCACCATAAGACCACAAGCTAAAAGGGAAGGACAAGCTTCAAGAGGAGATTGATGCATTTGAAGAAGCTCCCAAGGTCTTGGTCAAGTGGGTTCCCAAGACTACACCAAGTTCTACTACATCAGGTATGACTACAACTCCAAGGATTCCCATCAAGATGATGTGGATCCCGAAGAAGAAGAACTAGAGAGTTCTTGAGGGTGACTCCTCCAACATACTCTACTCATATCTTTTGGCAAGGACATGTGCAAACAACTTCCACATCTTGCACTAGTTCTAGGAGTCACAAACCCTCTTGTTGGTAAGACAAGGGACAAGGTAACCTAATGCTTTCATGGACATCATCTTATGTGAACATCACTCTATGTCTATGGATATCCTTCTTTGTTCCTTGTGGGACTAACCCGTGTAGGTATTGAAAGTGCAACTCACTCCAATGGATTGCTCCAAATGATCTATATCAACATTGAGCATATACATCTTCAACACCTACATGAAGTCATCATCGACATAACCCAAGGTTAGTTCATCCCTCTTAGGGGGGATATCACATCTAGGGGGAGCTTTACTCTAACAAATTGAGTTAAAGCAACTCTAATGGTGTGAACACAACAATGCATTATGTAAAAGTGGTAACCCCACTTATGCTTAAACGATGAGTATGACCTACGATCAAATGCTTTCATTTGACTCCTCAGTCAATATACTCATATATAGATGACCTAGTCATCGCCAATTGCTTGATAGATGCTAGAGTGTTTGTGCATGCTTTGTCACATATTTCAATTTGCCATTTTTGTGTGAGCATGTTGATTGCATATTTCACTCATTCAAGGACATCCACTTGTTGTTCTGATTGCTTGGCGTTTTCTCCATTGCCAAGTGGATGGACAAGAATGCCTAAGAACCTCCTCTAGCTATCTATATATGCTTTTCTCGTCTCAAACTCTATTCATGCTACATCACAAAGTTTGATCAAGTCAGATTCGAACCACTCTGTGTGAGGAGCACTCGGAGTCCCTGATTCGTGATAGACTTAAACTTCCAAAACCTCTTTGTGCATTTCGGTATGACCGATTCATCCAGTTCGGTCACACTGAGTTCACTAAGTTGATCTAGGTTTTTAAATCTCGGTGCAACCTATTTGAACTTTTCGGTCACATCGAGTTGCAGTAACCGCTTGCGATTCTGCATCTCAGTGCCACCGAGTTGTTCCACTCGGTCACACCGACAAGGTCTGGATATATAAACTGATGGGTGAGATTTTGGAAATTTCTTCAAAACCTCTCAGCCCGCGCGTGTCCTACTCAGCCTCCTCGGGTCTCCGGATCGTCTCCTCGCCGCCAGCTACTTCCCGCCGCTGGTTTCCATCACCGTCAACAGAAATCTGCTCCGTCGTTGCCGCTGTAGCAAACTCCCGTCAAACTAGGGTATGGGTTCAACTCTATGTTCTAATTCCTTAATCCAATTCATAGCACATTGCTTTGCCATGATCTTTACCACGTATGAGAACACCCTATCCAGAGAAAACATCCTTTATGTTAGATTTGATTCGGAAATTTAGGGTTAGGTCTCCGCCGAACTCATCTCGGACCGAGCGAGTTGTAGAAATCGGTCTTACCGATTTGGCTTAGGCCACTGCACATGTGTTTTCGGTCTGACCGAAAATTGCAAATCGGTTTGACCGAGATCGATTCTCTGTGAAACCCTAGCAGTCTTGGTGCCACCGAACTGTGACTCGGTCTCACCGAGTTCACTAGTTTAGGTTCCAAAATTGCTTTGGTATCACCGAGTCTAACAAATCGGTAGCTCCGAAATGCTTTCTGTGAAGAACTAAAACTAAGTTTTTGAGTCATCTATTTTGCAAAAACTCTGCACTTTGTGATGCTCATCCACTCTACCTCATCTACGTCTATTCATAGGGTTTGCTGTCAGTGTGTTTGCCAAGATGTCTGACCAGAGTGACAGTCAGCACAGATCTGAAGAACAAGTGCAGTTGAGTGTGTCGACATTCTAGGAACGGGGGTCCCCAGACTTGCCTGCCTGCGGCCTGCGGAGTGGCTCAAGTGGGGGCCCAGCGTGGCACATCTTCATCAGCTCAAGCTCAAGACCCTCGCGAGGGGCCAAGCCTCGCGGGGCGGACGACCGGAAGCTTCCTTAGAGGAAGCCTCATCAGGCAGGCTCGCGAGGAGGAGGAGAGATCAAGGCAGGGTACCTCACGAGGAGCCCGTGACGCAAGCCATGACGATCGAGACCAGGCGGGCGCCGGCCTGTGCAGTGTCCTTGTTTCCCCTTTGGTGCAAAGGGGGCAAGCACAGGCCAAGGCACCGGGCAAAGGTTACCATTCCGGTGCAACGAGACCAAGACCAGCAGAGTGGCAGGACGGAGGTCACCGTGGAGCCCAAGACGGCGTCATCACCAGTACTTTTGGTAGCCGAAGACCACCTTTGGTCAGGATAACTTGTACTAGATGTTCCCCTACAAAATGGCCAATTGTTGGCGCCCTTCCCGCTCATTATTTGGGGAGAGGCCCAGGGCCTCTATAAATAGAGGTAGCCACCACAGAGAGAGAGAGAGAGAGAAGGAGGGACCGAAAAAGAGAGATAGAGGGAGAGAGAGGCGACTGAACTCGCCCAAGCAGTTCATCGCACCAGCTCAAGAACACCTCTCGCGAGGCTGTTCTTCCCTTGTACTGTTCATCATCAGCCCTTGAGGAAATCCACCACACCACACACTGGAGTAGGGTATTACACCACAACGGTGGCCCGAACCAGTATAAACCTTGTGTCCCTTGTGTTGTTCGTTGTTTCTAGCTCAAATCACGCGAGGAAATTGGACGCAGATCGGTGGGGGAGAGATCTCCGTGCGCACCCTAGTGTTCGAACCTCAAAGGTCTGTCGGAACCCGAAATCCGACATTTGGCGCGCCAGGTAGGGGTGCGCCGGAATCCTTCCTCCTCCGCATCGCGTTCCGTCGCCTCGCCGTTTAGATGTCAAGCGACCCGGCTACCAACGCCGACCACTGGGAAGCGTGGCCCGCCCACGCCGTGTCACCGGCCCAGGGCGACCTCAACCTTGCGCCTCAGGGAGCCTGCGCTCCGCAGGGCACGGGCGACATGGCCAGACGCCGCCTGCCCTCACACCACGGCAGGTGCGGGCCGCAGCAAGGGCCTCAAACCACACCACGGCCACGGCGCCGTACACCCGATGGGAGCAAGCAAACTCCAGGGCCGCGCTCACGGTGGCCCGAGAGCTGCTACAGTGTCGGCTACTGGAGGGCGGCCGCGACGTATTGCTGGAGCGAGTCGCCGAGCTCCTGGACGCCGCCGCCTCAGGGACACCTCCTTTCTGCGTCCAGCTGCCACCCCAGACTCAAGGCGGGCCGTATGGTGGCGTCATGCGCGCGCACGCAACTTCCGGCGGACTCCAGGGCCCATTCAACGTCAACATCCCCGCCGGCACCGGGCGACAAGTCGCGCCGGCCTCTTCTCAGGCCAGCGAAGGGGTGAACGCCGTGGCCTTCGGCTTCGGCGGACCGCCGCGCCATCACCCCCAAGACGGCGCTCCAAGCCAGGCTGCGTGGCATGCGGGGCGCTACAGCGAGGCGCACGGGGCAGTGGCCCAGAAGCTTACGTGCCCCGCATGGTGGATCAGGGGTGGGCAGTGGAAGAAGATCATGGCTCATTCCTCGGGCCAGGCTGGGGCGAGGAGACGCCAAGAGCTGAGCTCTTTCAGGAACCACAAGAGAGCCTCGACGGCCGTACCGGCGGCGGCAATTATCCAGTACCACTCATCCATCAGGAGCAAGCTTATGCTAACCATGGGTCGCAGGAGATACAGGTCGCCGCAGCAGGTGGCTGCCCCAATTCTGCAGCCTCATACCCCTCAGGAGGAGGGCGCAGGGGGCTGCAAGAGAGGTGCCGAGATTCGGGTTCGTCCCCGCGGCGGTCAGAGCAAGGCATTCTTAGGAGGTAGGCCCCCTGTCGGGGAGGTGCCCCAAGGCCTGCCTGTCGTGGTTCTAAGTCTGACAGTAATGTAGGAGGGTAGGTATGGAGAGGCAAGATCTTAGCTATGGAGTAGTTGTAAGCACACGAGGTTTACAAGTTCAGGCCCTTCTCAGAGGAAGTAATAGCCCTACGTCTCGGAGCCCGGAGGCGGTCGAGTGGATTATGTGTGTATGAATTACAGGGGTGCGAACCCTTTACATTGAGGAGGGGGTGGCTTATATAGAGTTCGCCGGACCCCTCCGGCCCTCAGTTATGCAGGGTTTTAAATACATTAAGGTCGGGCGTTACAGGTAACGCCCCTAATAAAGTGCTATGATGACCATAAAAGCTACTTAATGACCGACCGTTAGCGTGCGGAGTGACTTTAGGTCTCTTGGTCGTCGAGTGGTTGGATCTTGGTCGAGTGATTGCTTCTTGGTCGAGTGTCTTCGAGTCTGTCGAGTGGAACACCTCCAAGTCGATTGAAAGGTGATTTCTTCTAGAGATGTCCTTGGGTAGGGCAGTTGGGACAGGTCCATGACCCTACCCTAGGTACATAGCTTCATCATTAGCCCCCGAATGGATCGAGGTTTGAGTGGGGAAGGAGTTGGGAACTTCTCCGACTCATTTTTATGCCATGAGCATATCTTGTTTCGGATCAATGAACCTGAGTGATGACAGCAACTTCCTTTTCAGTTGCCTTGATCCATTCTTAGTTTTTTGTCGAGTGAGTTTCTTTACTTGAAAAGCTCCGAGTGACGGTGTGGAGGAGATCTTCCGTCTGACAAGTTGTTCTGTTGCCCGCAGATTTCGCGGGATTCGAATTTTGGGAAGCGTGTGAGAAGGAGGAGGCCGCAGTAATCAGATGGGATAGGGTGGAGCCGCCTTGATCTCCGCGCCACCTTTTTCGCCACGTATCGCGCGCACGATTGTTACGGGATTTGACAGGACCGTCTGGGCCTACCAGTCAGCCACTCGGAAGCGACCTCATATAAGGCGTCGGACCGGGGTTTCTTGAACAGTGCGTTCTCATTTCGTCTTCTCCTCTTCAGGCTTCTTCGTCGCACTCGCTCTCGCCCCAGCGCCGCCGCTCCGTACGCGTCTCACCGGTGATGATGGGGAAGGAGAAGACGGCGGCTCTGCAGCGGGCAAAGAAGGCGACGGCAAAGGCGAAGGGGAAGGCAACCTGTCGGGGTGGATCTTCCTCGCGAGCCGGCCTGCCGAAGGGCTGGATCTAGGGCGACTGGATCCGCTCGGCGATCTGCCAAGAAGACCTCGACGACCTAGCCAACGGAGGGCTGATCCCCCATGGATCGGTGCGGCTTCCGGGGAAGGAATTCGAGCCGCAACCTCGGGAGGGTGAGCGCGTTCTCCTTGCCACCGACGTCGACCATGGATTTTCCTTGCCTCCTCACCCTTTCTTTCGGGGATTTCTGAATTTCAATGGGGCACAACTCCACCACTTCACTCCCAACACAATCGTGTATCTTGCTGCTTTCGTGTCTTTGTGTGAGAATTTCTTGGGTTGTCGGCCCCACTGGGGTCTTTTCAAGCACATTTTCACCTGTCGTTCTCAGACGGTGAAAAAGGCCAATCCGAGTGACGAGAGAACACAAGTGATTCAGATGTGCGGGGGTCTTGGTGTTCAAATGAGAGGGAAAAGTTCCTTTGCAGCCATGATTCTTCCCGACTCGGTTCGCGGATGGCAGTCGACCTGGTTTTACTGCAAAGACCAGCCGACACCAGGGCAGTCGACTGGCCTCCCTCCTTTTACCATGGACCGAGTGAGGAAACCCTCCTCTTTGAAGGTGCTCCCGGAGGAGAAGGCGCAGGTTAGGGTGCTGGTCGAACGAGTGGTCCAGCTTATCCATGACGGGGTCAACGGTATGGATCTCTTGGAGGTTTTCCTTCGGTGGCGCATCCAGCCTCTTCAAGCCCGAGACCATCCGATGTGGATGTATTCGGGTCTTGAGGACACCACTCGGATTCACCCGGAGGAGGTCGATGACGACACACTGGAGAAGTGGCTGTCGGGCATCACCGGAAACAAAGACAACCCCAGGGGAGCCAGGAGAGTTCCTCCATTCGACCAGTCCGATGAACCAGAAAAGGTCCGATTCTGAGCTTTTGATTGTAATCTGAATTCACTCGCGCAGCTGTCTATACTGCGTCGACTGACTTTATTCTTCCTGCTTTCTTTCAGGCCCTTATCGAAATGTATTCAATGCCCAACGGAGAGCAAGAGCAAGACCTGGAAGGAGAGGCAAGCGGCGGCGACAGTGGCGAATGGTATTCTGATGGTGAAGGGGACGAAGAAAGCGATGACCCAAGTGACGAAGAAGAAGTCGAGTCGCCTCCTCGCAGGAAGAGGCGATCCAAGCTTGACCAAGAACGACCGAGCGCCCGTGAAAAGGCGATTGCTCAGGCTGGTCAGTCTTCAAAGCGTCCTCGGACCTCTTCACCAACCCCAACTGAAAAAGCGTCAAAGCATCCCAAAGTTCCAGAGCAGAAGCCTCGGAAGGCATTGCCGAAGATTAAGATTGACATCCCCGTCGCTTCTGCGTGAGTGTCTCCCTTTGTATTCACTCGACGCCCCGTGCTGTTTGTTTTTTCTTGATTTAACCAGACGAACTTTGGAACTAGCAGCGCTGCTACTTCCAGGACCTCATCTTACAGGGACGAGGATGAGGTAATGGAGGATGCGGTCACTTCCAATCTGGGTATGATTTCTGACTTCTGTCTTTATTTGGTCGACTCAACTGCAATGTGTACCATTGGGTGATGTGATTTTGGCGATTGATCTTTGAACAGCTCCTAACATTATTGACCTCCCCGATGATGATGATGAAGAGCCTGAGAGGCCTTTGACGAGGAAAAATAGGCAAGCTCCTGCAAGCAAGGTGCTACAGTCGACGCCGAGGGCGGAACCAGTCGTTCAGGACGCTGGTGATGCCAATCGGGTTCTGTTACCTTCGCTGTACCATCGTCGAGTGCCTTGCCTTCTTCGTTGACTGCTCAGGCCCCTGCCGACCCACCTTCAGTTTTTGCGACCCATCATGTCCTAGAGGACGAAGTGAATGCTACCAAGGAAGCCATACGCCAGGCGGGCATTATGGTGGAGAAGATGAAGACGGTGCGGGACACCAGTCAGGCCGCCTACGACGCCAGCTCGGCTCTCCAAAGCAACGTTCAGGTTAGTTGGTCACCGCTTGTTCTGTTAGGATATGCTATCTGAAGACTCTCTTTCCGAAAAT
Organism: Triticum urartu; assembly: GCF_003073215.2. Lineage (NCBI taxonomy): Eukaryota > Viridiplantae > Streptophyta > Magnoliopsida > Poales > Poaceae > Triticum > Triticum urartu. Next base: position 90,791,595 of record NC_053026.1, read on the forward strand.
CTTTGCATCTGTACACCCACTGGGTGCGTCGATTGAATTTTTGAACTAGTGGGGGCACGCTGAGTGCACCCACTGGGTGTAGTCCCCGAGACTACGGTGGACTGCTGGCAGTCAACTGTAGTCTTTGTATTTTGATTCTTTCACTCGATCTGGTCTGGCCGCGTCAAGTTTAAACCGAACTGGTAGTTTGTCTCTTCTACTCGGCCTGGGTGAGTGGGATCAGAACCGGTGGGGGCACGCCAAGTGCACCCACTAGGTGTAGTCCCCGAGACCGCGGTCGATTGCTGGCAGTCGACTGTGGTCTGAGTTCTTCTTTCTCTCTTTTTTTACTCCCTGCACTCGACTCGGCGGGCCGGTCGAGTGGGATCAGAACCGGTGGGGGCACGCAAAGTGCACCCACTGGGTGTAGTCCCCGAGACTATGGTGGATTGCGGGCAGTCGACCGTAGTCTTAGTATTTATTGTCTTTGTCGTTTTTTGCTGTAAAATAACTTCTCCTCCCTGATTGCAGAAATCTTGTGATCTTGGAGCTCGCTTTGCTGACTTGGAGAAACAGCAGATCCAACTAAACCTTGACTTGGAATTGGCCAAGACAGAGCTACAAAAGGCCAAGGATGACGCCAATGGTAAGACGAGCTTGTCGACTGGTTTGTCTTAGGCTTGAGTACCCTTCTGCTCTTTCTGAATCAAGCACCATTTCTTTGTAGAAAAACTGAGAGAAGCTCTGGCGAAGAAGGATCAGGATTTGGCTGCTGCTCAAAAGGAAGCTGACGACAGAACCGCTCTGGCTGAATAGAAACTGGCTTCAGTCGGCCAATTGGAAGAAGAGAACACCAAGATGAAATTTGCTCTGAACGAAGCCAACAAGGAGTGCACGCGCTTGAAGAAGGACAATCTCAACCTGTACGAGAAGATGGAAGGCATCGCTCGCAGGAGGGGGGATCTGGAGAGCTATCTGAGGAGCCTTGCCAAGAAGTTGTTCATCAAGCTTGAAGGTATACATTTTGTTCCGACTGATGTTTTTTTGTCGACTCAGCATACGAAAATTGACTTATCCTTGGATCGTGAATGCAGAGTTTTGCCAAAACTTCGAGGAGGAGACTGGGCAGATTGAGCCAGGTTTGGACCCAATCAATTCTCCCGTGAAAGATGAAACTGCCATGAATCTGCTCCGACTAGAATCCCGCATCGACGGTGTTGTGGACTATTCAGTCGCCACGTCACGGATCTACACGGCACTTTGGCTAGAGGCCGTGCTCCAGAATGATCTTGAGTCCCTGATGACTCGACTTAACGAGATCCCTGATCGAGTGCAGGAGTGGAAGAAATCTTCTGCCCGGTGTGGTGCTGATGTGGCTCTGTCTTTGGTTCGTGTCCACTGCAAGGAGGTGCGACAAGATAAGCTGGCAGCAATCAAGGCCGCCAACACCCAGAGGCATGACTTCCGATCTTTTATGGAGACTTTTATTGCTGCAGCCACTCGGATCGCCGACGGTGTCGACCTGGACGAGTTCATCGAGCCTGCCAGTCCTCCTCCTGCGGAGTGAACAAACTTTTATGCCCCACCTTAAATTTGCCTCGGAATGCCGAATGGTTTTTGTAATCGTTAAACTCTTTCGGGCTGAATGCCCGAGCACTTTGATCTGTGGTCTAGAACCTTTAGGATTTATCTGAACTTGGTTTATCGTTGAATATCTTCATGAATCCTCCGTCGAGTGGAACTTGTTCTTCACTCGAGACAACTTTTGTATTTGTGGCGCAGCTCCGAAGGAGAAGGTAGCAATCGACCTGCACCTCGTCGTCCTTGCTGGTCGGTGATGGAGCGCACATTGTGTTTGTGGCGAAGCTCCGAAGGAGAAGGTGGCAGTCGACCTGCACCTCGTCGTCCTTGTAGATTGAGATGGAGCGCACGTTGTATTTGTGGCGAAACTCCCAAGGAGAAGGTGGCAGTCGACCTGCACCTCATCGTCCTTGCGGATAGAGATGGAGCGCATGTTGTATTTGTGGCGAAGCTCCCAAGGAGAAGGTAGCAGTCGACCTGCACCTCGTCGTCCTTGCGGATTGGGATGTGTTTCGTACTTAGGCGAGTACTGGACTGCAGCTAAGCCCCCGACTGGGAGGGTCGCTCTCCACTCGGTAGGATTTTTCAAACTTAGGCGAGTACTGGACCGCAGCTAAGCCCCCGAGTGGGAGGGTCGCTCTCCACTCGGTAGGATTTTTCAAACTTAGGCGAGTACTGGACCGCAGCTAAGCCCCCGAGTGGGAGGGTCGCTCACCACTCGGTAGGATTTTCAAATACTTAGGCGAGTACTGGACTGCAGCTAAGCCCCCGAGTGGGAGGGTCGCTCACCACTCGGTATGATTTTCAAGTACTTAGGCGAGTACTGGACTGCAGCTAAGCCCCTGAGTGGGAGGGTCGCTCACCACTCGGTAGGATTTTCAAATACTTAGGCGAGTACTGGACTGCAGCTAAGCCCCCGAGTGGGAGGGTCGCTCACCACTCGGTATGATTTTCAAGTACTTAGGCGAGTACTGGACTGCAGCTAAGCCCCTGAGTGGGAGGGTCGCTCACCACTCGGTAGAATTTTCAAATACTTAGGCGAGTACTGGACTGCAGCTAATCCCCTAAGTGGGAGGGTCGCTCACCACTCAGTAGGATTTTCAAATACTTAGGCGAGTACTGGACTGCAGCTAAGCCCCCCGAGTGGGAGGCTGGCTCACCACTCGGTAGGATTTTCAAATACTTAGGCGAGTACTGGACTGCAGCTAAGCCCCCGAGTGGGAGGTTGGCTCACCACTCGGTAGGATTTTCAAATACTTAGGCGAGTACTGGACTACAACTAAGCCCCAGAGTGGGAGGCTGGCTCACCAGTCGGTAGGATTTTCAAATACTTAGGTGAGTACTGGACTGCAGCTAAGCCCCCGAGTGCGAGGCCGGCTCACCACTCGGTAGGATTTTCAAATACTTAGGCGAGTACTGGACTGCAGCTAAGCCCCCGAGTGGGAGGCTGGTTCACCACTCGGTAGGATTTTCAAATACTTAGGCGAGTACTGGACTACAACTAAGCCCCAGAGTGGGAGGCTGGCTCAACACTCGGTAGGCAATTATTTTTACAAACTTAGGCGAAATGGATTCACAGCTAAGCCACCCGTTGGGGGATTTCTCACGCAAACAAAAACAATGACAATCACTGGGAAAATTATAACGCTCTTGTCTTTGATAAATAAACTACAGAAGTTTTTCTTATTACATCTCATCCGAGTGAGAATTCAAGTATAAAAGGGGCGGAGCAGCTCCGCATTCCAGGCTCGTGGCTCATCAATCTGGCGATCAGCATTATAAAGGTGGTACGCTCCATTGTGGAGGACTCTAGTGACTATGAAGGGACCTTCCCAAGTAGGAGTGAGTTTGTGTGGTTTCTGTTGATCCACTCGAAGGACCAAGTCTCCTTCTTGGAAGGCTCGACTCTTCACATTTCTGGCATGGAATTGGCGCAAGTCTTGCTGATAGATGGTCAATCGGATCATGGCCATTTCTCTTTCTTCTTCCAGGAGGTCGACTGCGTCCTACCGGGCTTGTTCTGCTTCATCTCCAGAGTAGAGCTCGACTCGGGGTGCGTTGTGAAGCAGGTCACTCGGCAAAACTACTTCGGCTCCGTAGACCAGAAAGAATGGGGTTCTTCCGGTCGATCAGTTCGGGGTTGTCCTCAATCCCCAAAGAACTGATGGAAGCTCGTCGAACACCTGCTGCGTGCTTGAGATCGTGCATCAGTCGGGGTTTCAGTCCTTTGAGAATTAAGACGTTTGCTCTTTCCGCTTGTCCATTCGACTGGGGGTGAGCGACCGAAGCGTAGTCGACTCGTGTGCCCTGAGAGGCGCAAAAGGCTCTGAATTTGTCAGAATCGAAGTTTGACCCATTGTCAGTGATGATGCTGTGCGCAACTCCATATCTGAATATCAACTCTCTGATGAAACTGATAGTAGTGCAAGCATCAAGATTCTTGATAGGCTTAGCTTCAATCCATTTGGTGAACTTGTCGACTGCTACTAGCACATGAGTGAAGCCGCTCCTGCCCGTTCTCAGTGGTCCAACCATGTTCAGTCCCCAAACAGCGAAGGGCCAGACGAGTGGAATGGTTTTCTGGGCTGACGCGGGCTTGTGCGACATATTGGAGTAAAACTGACATCCTTCACATTTGTCGACTATCTCTTTCGCCATTTCATTCGCTCTTGGCCAGTAGAATCCCGCTCGGTATGCTTTAGCCACAATGGTCCGAGAGGACGCATGATGACCACAGGTCCCCGAGTGGATATCATCAAGGATTATCTGACCTTCTTCTGGTGTTATACACTTCTGATTGACTCCAGTCGTGCTTTCTCTATACAACTGTCCCTTTATGACTGTAAAGGCCTTGGATCGACGGACGATCTATTGAGACTCTTCTTCGTCCTCTGGGAGTTCTTTCCTTAGGATGTACGCGATGTATGGTATTTTCCAGTCGGGAGTGATGACCAAAACTTCCATGATCAGGTCGACCACAGCTGGAACTTCAACTTCAGTTGGATCCGTGGCACTTTTTGGCTGCGGGGCTTCTTCAGTGAAGGGATCCTCCTGAACTGATGGTGTGTGGATATGTTCCAAAAACACATTGCTGGGAATGGCTTCTCTTTTGGAACCTATTTTCGCCAAATCATCAGCTGCTTGATTTTTCAGTCGGGGTATGTGATGAAGTTCTAACCCCTCGAATTTCTTCTCCAGCTTTCTCACTGCATTGCAATAACCAGTCATGGCTGGACTTTTGACATCCCACTCCTTCATCACCTGATTAACCACCAAATCTGAGTCGCCATAGACCATGAGGCGACGGACGCCGAGTGAAATGGCCATGCGCAACCCATATAAAAGTGCTTCATATTCTGCCTCGTTATTGGAGGAATCAAAGTGGATTTGAAGAACATATCTGAGCTTATCTCCTCGGGGGGAGACCAATACTACCCCGGCACCGGAACCATTCAGCATTTTGGAACCGTCGAAGAACATGGTCCAATGCTCCGAGTGAACCTGAGTCGGCAGTTGCTGTTCAATCCACTCGGCGACGAAATCTGCTATTGCCTGGGACTTGATAGCTTTCTTTGCCTCAAACTTGATATCTAGAGGAAGGAGTTCAATCGCCCATTTTGCCACTCGACCAGTTGCATCTCTGTTGTGCAGGATCTTCGACAATGGAGCGTCATTGACGACTGTAATGGAATGATCAGAGAAGTAGTGAGCAACCTTCTTTGTGGTCATATAAATCCCATATACGAGCTTCTGATAATGAGGATATCTTTGCTTCGACGGGGTCAAAACTTCAGAAATATAATATATTGGGCGCTAAACTTTGAAGGCTTTTCCTTCTTCTTCCCGCTCGACCGTAGGTACCGTACTGACAACTTGTCCCGTGGCTGCGATGTAAAGCAGCAAAGGCTCTTTGCTGATTGGGGCAGCAAGCACCGGCTGGGTGGAGGGCAGAGCTTTGAGCTCTGCAAACGCTGCATTAGCTTCAGGAGTCCACTCGAACTTGTCTGACTTCTTCATCAATCGGTAAAGAGGCAATGCCTTTTCACCGAGACGAGAGATGAATCGACTTAAAGCGGCCAAGCAACCAGTAAGCTTCTGGACGTCGTGCACTCGCACAGGACTTTTCATTCGGAGTATAGTACCGACTTTTTCTGGATTGGCATCGATTCCCCGTTCCGAAACGAGGAAACCGAGTAACTTTCTGCCAGGAACTCCGAATGTGCACTTTGATGGATTAAGCTTGATATCATACCACCTGAGGTTGGCAAAGGTTTCAGCAAGGTCAGTCAGCAGGTCGGAACCCTTCCGTGACTTGACCACAATATCATCCATGTATGCTTCCACATTCTGACTGATTTGAGTGAGCAAACACTTCTGAATCATCCTCATGAATGTGGCTCCGGCATTCTTGAGGCCGAATGGCATGTTAACATAACAGAAGCACCCGAATGGAGTGATGAAAGCTGTTTTGATCTCGTCAGGCCCATACAGACGGATCTGATGGTACCCGGAATAGGCGTCTAAAAAAGACAGTCGCTCACATCCCGCAGTCGATTCGACTATCTGGTCGATGCGGGGGAGAGGAAAATGATCTTTCGGGCAGGCCCGATTGATATGTTTAAAGTCAATGCACATGCAAAGTGACTTATCCTTCTTGGGGACCATGACAACGTTGGCGAGCCACTCGGAGTGATAAATCTCTCGGATGAACTCTGCTGCTAAGAGCCGAGCCACCTCCTCACCAATAGCCTTTCTCTTCTGGACGGCAGACCGTCGGAGATGCTCTTTGACAGGTTTCACTTTTGAGTCGACTCGTAGGCGGTGCTCAGCCAGCCCCCTGGGAACACCCGGCATGTCAGAAGGCTTCCATGCGAAGATGTCCCAGTTCTCACGGAGGAACTGGATGAGCGCTTCTTCCTATTTGGAGTCGAGTGTTGTTGAGATATGAGTCGGAGCAGCACTGGGATTGGTCGGGTGAATGTGAACCGGCTTCGTTTCACTAGACGACTGAAAATCTGATTCTGTAGCGGGCTTCTTGGCTTGCAACAAGTCACTCGGGTCTGCAGTCTTCTGGTACTCCTGCAACTCCACCACTGCCATCTGAGCATCATCGATCTTTGAGCCTTTCTGAAAACACTCTTCTGCTTTCTTCCGATTGCCCGTAACAGTAATCACACCTTTGGGACCAGGCATCTTCAATTTGAGATACACATAACATGGTCGAGCCATGAAGCGTGCATAAGCTGGCCTGCCCAAAATAGCGTGGTAAGCACTCTGGAAATCCACAACTTCGAACGTCAACTTTTCTTTGCGGTAATTCTTGGAATCACTGAAAACCACATCAAGAGCAATCTGGCCGAGTGACTCAGCCTTCTTTCCAGGAATGACTCCATGGAAACTCATGTTGCTGGTACATAGTCTGGACATCGGAATGCCCATCCCTTTCAATGTCTCAGCATACAGTATGTTCAAACCACTGCCACCATCCATTAAGACTTTGGTCAGTCGAGTGCCTTCAACAACTGGGTCGACCACCAAAGCTTGCCTCCCAGGGGTGGCAATGTACGTTGGGTGATCGGACTGGTCGAATGTGATGGCAGTCTGAGACCACTTCAGATAACTGGGTGTCGTCGGAGCAACCATATTCACCTCACGGTTGATAATTTTCAGTCGACTTTTGCTTTCGACATCAGCAAAAATCATCAGGGTGGAATTGACCAGGGGGTATCCATCATCACTGTCTTCCTTGTCCTCAATTTTGTCCGACTCCTTTTCTTTATCTTTGGGCTGTTTGCCCTGGAACTGCTGGATCAAGAGCCGACACTGTCAAGTGGTATGTTTCGGGTAAATGAACTTACCCTCTTCATATTTCTTGGTGTGGATGTGACATGGCAAATCCAACACATCATTTCCGTCTTGGTCTTTAACTTTCTTGGGGTTCCAAGGCCCTTTGGGTTTCCCCTTAAACTTTCCTTGAGTCATATCCAAGGCCTCCTCAGGATCAGCTGGCTCGGCTTTCCACTTCTGTTTCCGATTAGAATTTCCTCCTCCGGTTTCTTGGGCGACTGACTTGTGTTTGCCACTCCGGAGTCGATCCTGATCTTCACCATTAGCGTACTTGGTGGCAATCTCCATCATCCGATTCAGAGACATGTCTCCGGTTCGACCGAATTTCAGATTCAGTTCTCTGTACTTGACGCCTTCTTTGAAGGCACAGACTGCTTGGTGATCAGGTACATTTTCTACCGTGTGATGTAACGCGATCCATCTCTGGATGTAATCCCTCAAAGTTTCATTCGGCTTCTGCATGCAAGACCACAGTTCCGTCAGCCCTGCCGGTCGCTTGCATGTTCCTTCAACCGTGGTGACAAACACTCGGGCGAGATCTTCCCAAGTGTAAATGCTGCTGGGTGCTAACTGATTCAGCCACGCTATGGCCGAACCCTCCAACATGAGAGGCAGATGCTTCATGGCCACTTCATCATTGCCACCGCCAATCTGGACAGCCACTCGGTAGTCTTCGAGCCAAGTATCGGGCTTGGACTTACCAGTGAACTTACTGACTCCAGTCGCCAACCTGAAGTTGGGAGGAATCACAGCGGCCCTAATGGCTCTACTAAAGCACTCTGGCCCCGAAACATGTACTCTGCTACTGGTAGGTGCATCTCTGTCGTGACCTTCTCAGTGAGCTCTGTTCCTGTCGACCAAACCTTGAACGAGAATGGATCTCGCATCAAAGCCTGGTTCCCTGGGGTCGACTGGAAACCTTCGCCCAACACTATGAGGGCGCCTGTCATCCTGCTGTCGAGGCACATACAATCCACTCCTCGGGGGAGGGGTGGGCACTCGACGTCGATCGTCACGATCGAATCGGTGATCATACTACTCACGGTTCCCGTACTGACCACGCTGGTCCCCATGTCCCTCACGCCTCGGGGGCGATCTTGGGCTATGAGCCGACTGGACTGTGTCTGCAGCAATGGATCTGCTATGAATCCTGTTCCGCGACTGAGAAACAACGGAATTCTGGTCTCCTGCTGCCCGGAGTAATGCTTTGATCTGCATCAAGCCTCTGCCAGCCTCCGACTGGGAAGGCTGAATCGACTCTGCTATACGGGCTGCAGCTGCTAAATTCCGAATCGGAGTTCGATATACCTGCGGGGGCGGAAAGAGCTGACGTCGACTGGATTCTGGAACCCGTTGTCGCGCACGCTTGTCGAGTGTTCGCTGGAGGTTCTCCAGTCGAGTGCGCTCGGCCAAGTTTGCCAGGCGTGCGTCCTCCAAGGCACGAGCCTCGGGGGTTTCTCCAACGATAGGAGTGTGCAGTGCATCCATGTTCCGGCGACGAAGTTCTTCTCTCTGCAGCGACGTGAGAGGCTCGGGGAGATATTCCTCATGGGGACACGACGGGTCGCCTCTGCCTGCGCCTCCGTCAGGGCGGGGAAAACCGGGAGGACTGGGCGGTCCATCGACCATTAGAACCTCCGCCGTCGGATCACTGCTGTCGCACTCGGATGCGGTCTCTGCGGAGCCAGTCGACTGGTCGAACAGGCCGTAGAGGGATTCGTCGGGCTCGATCGCCGCGACATGAGGGCTGGCCGACTGGCGTGCCACCGCGTGTCTCACCCACCGCTGAAGTCTCGACCGACCGGAGCGCTTGCGCCGGCGGGAAACGGGGAGGGAGGACAACACAGGAGCCGACCGATAATGGGTTGACGGTTGCCGCAAGAGGATGCCGCGGACGCACGCGCGAAAGTGCGTTGCCCCGTGGACAGGGACTGCGTCCACGTCGAGCGGAGTCGTCGGCGATGAACGTGAGCGCGCCGAGATGGGTCTCGCGGCCCCCCACCAAAACTTCGCCAGAAACCATGATGATTTGGATCGGAAAAGATCATAACTCCTCCAACAAATCACTAAAACACCTGCCCCAAGGTGGGCGCCAACTGTCGTGGTTCTAAGTCTGACAGTAATGTAGGGGGGTAGGTATGGAGAGGCAAGATCTTAGCTATGGAGTAGTTGTAAGCACATGAGATTTACGAGTTCAGGCCCTTCTCGGAGGAAGTAATAGCCCTACGTCTCGGAGCCCGGAGGTGGTCGACTGGATTATGTGTGTATGAATTATAGGGGTGCGAACCCTTTACACTGAGGAGGGGGGTGGCTTATATAGAGTTCGTCGGACCCCTCCGGCCCTCAGTTATGCAGGGTTTTAAATACATTAAGGTCGGGCGTTACTGATAACGCCCCTAATAAAGTGCTATGATGACCATAAAAGCTACTTAATGACCGACCATTAGCATGCGGAGTGACTTTAGGTCTCCTGGCCGCCGAGTGGTTGGATCTTGGTCGAGTGATTGCTTCTTGGTCGAGTGTCTTCGAGTCTGTCGAGTGGAACACCTCCAAGTCGATTGAAAGGTGATTTCTTCTAGAGATGTCCTTGGGTAGGGCAGTTGGGACAGGTCCATGACCCTACCCTAGGTACATAGCTTCATCACTGCCCCCGGCAGGGGACCTGTGGTCGTCGGGGGAACCGCTGGCGACCGCTCTGCCCCATTGGCGTCGTCCTGGTTTCCGGTCGCCGTCGATGGCGGCAGAGTGAGGCGCAAGGCGGGGCCCTCGTCTGGCGATATGAAGCAAGGCCGGTACCTATGAAGAAGGCCCAGTGCCTGTGAATCTCGCCGCCCGTGACACTCTCACGTAATAACGAGTGGGGCTGTACATGCCCCGGAGTCTCCGGAGAGCCGCCCTCGGTCCTCGGGGGCTCCCGCCCACGCCCAGTGGCAGCACTTAGCTCCGCGCTGGTGAGAAGACGTCGAAGACTAGACTAGGTGCCAGACGCGGCCTTTTGCTTTTGCCTTTCCTTGTTGACAAGTTCTTCGATTTGCATTTAAGTTAGATTTGTGCTCGATGCTTGCGTGTGTTTGGGGGAAGGGGTGTTTAGTCTCGTTCGAGTAATATCTCACGTTCTGGTTTCGGCTTTGCGTCCAAAGTTAGCATCGGCTGCCCCCCTCGCGAGCTGGGCCGGGCCAGGCACGTTTACAACCAGGACCGCTGTTACCGCACCCTTTCCGGAGGTTTTCGTCGCGGAATCTACAAGTTAATCAGAAGACACCCGAGGTGCAGCGGCCCCCGCAGGCCCGCTCGGGACTTGTCGGGATCGGAAGGTACACAAGTCAGCTGACCCATCACCGGGCCAACGGCTAAGTTCACACGCAACATTATGCTTACCAGGGTACTAATTGCAAACCTTTACATGAGGGGCTCCCCCTCCCAAAATGCTCTTACATCCTTCAGGGCCAAGCCCGAACCTTCTTCGTGCAGGTTAAACAGCAGTGACATGCGGTCACTCGGACATATCACTCACCGCGTCTTCTTGGGCATCCTCGGAGGCATCACTGGCGTCGTCGACATTGCCGCCGCCAGCATATCCATTAGCGCCAGGCTCGTCCATGATGCCGCCTTCATTGGCGCCCACGACCACCCATCGTCATCAGATGCAAAGGCCCTGACGAGGGCGTCCATGTTGTCCTCCACCCACCGCGCCAGGTCGCCCCGGACGGCAATGGGCACGGGTGCGATGGTAGCGTCGAAGTCAAAGTGGGGGTCCCTGTCCTGCAGATGGCTGAAGACGTGGGAGAAGGCACGCCCGAGCAAGGCTCGACTCCTCTCTTAGACAAGCCAACGGGACCTCTCGGATCGGTTCTCCAGAAGCGTCACCACATCGGTGAAAAATTGGAGGTTGCCGGCGTAGTTGACCTCGTGCGGCTCCTTAGCGCAGCCTCGCAGATATAGCCCAAAGCCGTGTTGGCCCTCTCTCTGAGCGTTTGAAGCATGGGGGCATGCACATGCTCCAGAACCCGCCGCCGACGGATCTCGTCCTCATTCCGCTGCGCGACGGCCTCGACGTCATCAACCCTCTGTTGGAGAAGAAGCTACTCGGCCCGGGAAGAGGACAGCTCCGCCTGCGCCGCATTGAGGGCGGCTGCGGAGGAGTCCGCATGCCGCGTCAGTTCGGTTAGTTTGGCCCTGAGGGCTGCGGTCCTTCCCTCAGCCTCGTCCTTGATCAGCCCCAACCTCGTCTCGTATTCGCGCTCGAAGGCCGAGCGAGCTTCCCCACGCGGCGATCGACTTCTTCCTGGGCCCGGGCTTCGCGCGCGGCAACGTCATCCTCCGCCCGGGCCACCAGGCGCTCCCTCGTCTCCAACCGCTCAAGGTCAAGGTTACGCTCGGCGGCCTCCAGCGTTAGCGCCTCCTTGTGCTTCAGAAGCTCCGCTCGGTCAACAGTTGCCACCCCCATCGACTCAAGGGCCGCCTGGCACAGTTCCACTTGCTTCTCCAGGGAGTTGCTCCAGGCTTGGAGCTCCCGTGCACGCTCCTCTGCATCCTTGCGCCGTCGATCTGCCTCCCGAGCCTCCTCAACGGCCTGGGAGCAGGCCTCCCGTGAAGGTGCCAGCGACACTTCAGCCTTCGCGTTTTCGAGATCATGTTGGTGTCCGCAAGGGCGATGGCTACCTTTAGTTTGTGCCTCTCCTCAGCAAGGTGCAAGCCTTCGGCCTCGAGGCACGCATCCTCGTCAGCAAGCTCTGCCCCAATCCGGCTCACCGCATCCGCCGCCCTCCGAAGGAACTCTTCGCGAAGGGTGCGTCGCTCCCGGATGCGCCTGAGCACGTCATACGCATCACCCTCTTCCACCGGAGCATGTGGAGGGCCCCGAGGCGGCAAGCCCCCTCCCGGTGTGGAGCTGGGGGCTGGCGCCCTAGCCATCGCCGAACGGACCTCTCCGGGAATCCGGCTTGGCATCGGTCCACCCACGGAGGAGGAGCCAAAGACAGACTTCAGCCATTCACCATCTATGATCAAAGGAGGAACGCGGGGCAAGCCAGATGTGCCCCAGAAGGACTCATGAAGAAAGGACAGCGGGCGCAGGCTCAAGGTGCCCTATGGAACGGACTACTCCACCGACCGGTCTAGCGGCAGGGGTGCCGCTCAAGCTCGCCGAACCCAGGGCTAGCGGAGAAGGCGAAGCTTGGGGGGATGGCTCCCGGGCTGACCGGGCAAGTTTCGCAGGGCAGGGCCTGAAAGGGCCACAATCAGTTGCAGGGATAGCAAAGTAAATGAGAAAGGAAAGAAGAAGACTTACTCGTCCATGGTAAAATACTTCCTGCGCTTCAACAAGCGGCAACGGCGGTCGTTGCCGCCCAAGGCCTCCTTCCTCTTGCGGAGGGCCTCGAAGTCTATGCAGAACCGACCTAAGTGCTCGGCACAGGGGTTGGCCTCTGGTGCAGAAGAAGCGACAAGATGATCACTGTTGGAAGAGTCAGCCTGGGGGGCGCCGTCAGGCATCGCCTCGCGAGGAACGGCTGGGGCCTCGGGGGCCCCGGCCTCAGGAACCGTAGGCCGCGACTCCGCGCCTGCCATCGCTCCAGGGCGGGCCTCGGGAGACGCCGCCTTGAAGACTTCTCGCGGCGTTGGCACCTCGACATCGGTCGCCTCAAATCCCGCTGGTTCTCGTCTCCCCGCCCTGACGCCCGAGGAAGGACTGCTGTGGGCGGCAGGGGAAGCAACCACGACGGCTGGGTTCTCGCGGGGCCCCATGAAGCCAGCAGGTCACAGTCCCCACTCGTCGAAGCTGGGCATCTGCCTCACAAAATCGGCCCTGCCGGAGCAAATATACAAGAGGACACCATTACTCCGAAGGCTGCCTGGTGAAAGATCGCCGGTCAAGATCCTGAGCACCGTCTGCAGCGCTTTAGGCGCCAAGTCCTCCTGAAGCAGCATGCGGTCTCTGTACCCCACGAAGTCCCACATCCGGTGAGAGTGGCGCTGGAGAGGAGCAATGCGACATTGGAGGAACTCCTTCACCACTTTGGGTGCTGTCACATTGAGCGCCCTCAAACTCTGGAAGCGGCGCCAGACGAAGGCGAGCCGGGGGCTCGTGAGCACCTCATGATCCCAACCCGCGTGGGGAACATCAGGCGAGGTCGGGTGCGAGAGCAGAGGATTGGGCACTCCGACATCCACGTATATCCACCACTCTCTAAACCTGGCCTCAGGAGAAGGAAGGCTGAAGTTGATCCCTGAAGCGGCCGTCTCTGGCACGGTGAAGAAGCTCACGCACCCTGAGCACTGAGTGGGGTTGCTCAGGCGCAAGGAAAAGAAGTGCCGCAGCAGGGCTATGGAGGGACGAATGCCTATCATCGACTCGCAAACAAAAGCAAAGATAGCCAGAAGGGTAATGGACTCCAGCCCGAGGTGCATCATACGGATCTGATAATGGGAGAGCACCGCATTGAAGAAGGTGGAAAAGGGGGGAACCAGACCCACCCATAGGGCATCAACGAAGAATCGGACCTCCGTGACGATCCTATCAAGGGAGGCATGGGACGCAGGCCAGACTGTGGTCCTGCCGCACTCATTGAAGATCGTGGCAAGGGCGGAGCGGACCTTGTTCAAAGCTTCTGGATTGAGTATGATCGACCGAGCGACGGCGGGGACCACCGCCGGAGGTGTGCGGGGTGAAGGCGCGGGCTTCTTTCCCCTTTCTTTCTTCGTCGGCACCATGGCGGTGAAGAGAGGAGAACTCGAGCCGGATTGGCGGCGGAGGCTGGAGCTCGAAGAGGAAGGAAAGGTAGGAGGCGAGTGAGCAGGGGAAAGGAGGAACAACTGTGTGCAACCGCGGGTCTGCTTAGCCGGGCGCGCAACAAGGCGTCATGGGGAAGCGTAGACGCCCACGTCCAATCAATCGCCACGCGGTGCCCAAGGCCGCAGGCTGTTAGGGCCCGTGGCGCTTCGTGCTTGCCCCTTTGCTTCCCTGCTAGGCCAAGCCCGAGCGCGCCTTGGGCTCGGGGGCTACTGTCGGCGTTCTGGGAACGGGGGTCCCCAGACTTGCCTGCCTGCGGCCTGCGGCGTGGCTCAAGTGGGGGCCCAGCGCGGACCATCTTCATCAGCTCAAGCTCAAGACCCTCGCGAGGGGCCAAGCCTCGCGGGGCGGATGACCGGAATCTTCCTTAGTGGCAGCCTCATCAGGCAGGCTCGCGAGGAGGCGGAGAGATCAAGGCAGGGGTACCTCACGAGGAGCCCGTGACGCAAGCCATGACGATCGAGACTAGGCGGGTGTCGGCCTGTGCAGTGTCCTTGTTTCCCCTTTGGTGCAAAGGGGGCAAGCACAGGCCAAGGCACCGGGCAAAGGTTACCATTCCGGTGCAACGAGACCAAGACCAGCAGAGCGGCAGGACGGAGGTCACCGTGGAGCCCAAGACGGCATCATCACCAGTACTTTTGGCAGCCGAAGACCACCTTTGGTCAGGATAACTTGTACTAGATGTTCCCCTTCAAAATGGCCAATTGTTGGCGCCCTTCCCGCTCATTATTTGGGGAGAGGCCCAGGGCCTCTACAAATAGAGCTAGCCACCACAGAGAGAGAGAGAAGGAGGGACCGAAAAAGAGAGGTAGAGAGAGAGAGGCGACTGAACTCACCCAAGCAGTTCATCGCATTAGCTCAAGAACACCTCTCGCGAGGCTGTTCTTCCCTTGTACTCTTCATCATGAGCCCCTGAGGCAATCTACCATGCCACACACTGGAGTAGGGTATTACACCACAACGGTGGCCTGAACCAGTATAAACCTTGTGTCCCTTGTGTTGTTCGTTGTTTCCAGCTCAAATCACGCAAGGATATTGGACGCAGATCAGTAGGGGAGAGATCTCCACATGCACCCCAGTGTTCGATCCTCAAGGGTCTGCCGGAACCCGAAATCCGACAGAGTGAGGGTTCTGATCCCTCAAGCAGCTATGATGAGGGCAGCAGGATCACACCTAGTAACTTGCCCAAGGCAGCTACCAGGTCAAGGAAGAAGAGAACCTAAGAGTCTGAGGATGAGGATTATGTGGCTGTAGAATAAGAAGTCATCTCAAAGAAGAAAGTCTTGAAGAAAGAGTATGGCACAGCTGCAACAACTAATCTAGGGTTGAACAAGAAGGCACCAGCAAAAAGGATCCCTATGTCTAAGGCCAGAGCCTCCACTCAAGAAACTATGGAGTTCACTCTTGAACCCAAAGAGGCTAGAGATGGCAAGAAGAGGAAGGAGAGGGTCAGGAAGACCACTGCCAGAGTCATTGGGAGATCCTCCATGTTTAAAGATCAAGCAGAAGAAGAGGAATAGGAAGAGGATGTTGCACCAGCACCAAAGTCCCAAAAGCTTATGGGAGATGCAATCAAGTCAGGGGCTTCCACATCAAACCCAAAACTACTCCCAAAGCAACAACTGAAGCTCAGAAGCCTCCTAAGCCCAAGAGAAGCACCCGAAATATTCCTGCTGAAGAAAAGAACAAGGCCCTAGTGCCTCAAGCTGAAGAAGAGGATGATGAATCCCTTGTATTGAGGAAACTGAAACCCAAGATTCCAGACCACAATGATGCTCATCCTATGGCCGAGGACATGCATATCAGGAAAGATGCAGGACTAAGATTGTGGAGATAGTCTGATCCCTATGTTGTGAGGAGGAGGACTGTAGTTGATTACATGTTTCACACTAAGGAACAACAAGACTTCTATGAGACTATTCTGCTTGACAAGAAGCCAATTATTTGTGACATGAGATGGGTTGATTGGGAATACATCAAAGAGAATGAAGATCACTTCCTAGGAGTACAAGACAGCTTCAAAGCTTGTGGAGTTGATGAGTTTGTGGGTAAAAAGTTGACCAAATGGAATGATGAGCTAGTGATGCAATTTTACTCCACTACTCACTTCTATGCAGACGGAAGGATAGTATGGATGTCTGAAGGTACAAGGTACCAATCAACAGTTGAAGAATGGGCCAAGCTGATTAATGCCCCAAAAGAGCATGAGAATGACTTGGATGTGTATGCCAAGAAGAAGAAATACCACAACTCTATGGCAAACATGTACAAAGAGATCCCTAATAAAACTTTGGAGACACACAAGCTTGGATCTGTACACTATCTGTTGTCTGGTCTATCTACCATTAACACCATCTTAAGGCATACTTTGCTACCGAAGTCTAGAGATCACAAGATGATTAGAGGACATTCCATCAACTTGCTGCAAATATTTGATGTGCCTCAAAAATTCAAGGTCATTAGTCTGATTGTAGAGACAATCAAGAGGACATCAGCAGGTCCGAAAAGATCATGTGGGTATGCTCCACACATTCAGGAGCTCATCAATTCAGAAATTGGCACATGCACCTACTTTTTGGACAAGGAGCATCTACTTCTGTACCCTGAATTTGAAGACAACACAATTGTGATCAATGAGAATGAACCTTCATCAGCTCAAGCACAAGAGAAGAGAGCTAAGGCTAAGGCAGAGAAAGCTGCAAGGATGCCAAGTGTAGAGGAAGCATCTCAGGTGTTCCTGAAGAGCAAGCAAGATCAACTAGCATATCTGATCCAGTCTACTTTGAGGATTGAGAAGGGCTTGGCCACCCTGACTCAGAATCGGGAGACCTTGGAGAGGATTGTTGAGACAAAATTCTATGATCTTGATCTGAAGTTTACTGAGATACAGACAGTTGTTGAGCAGCTCCAGGAGGAAGCTGAGGAGAGGAAAGGGAAGGAAACTACAGATGCGTTTTAGCGAGTGCCTAGGAGTCAGAGGTCAGCCGCAGTGCCAGTACCAGATTCTAGAGCTACTTCGTCAGCACCAGCAGCTACAGCCTCAGTACCACCTCCAGCAGCCACTCCACAAGCTCTAACTACATCAACAGATGCCTTCATCCTTGGAGTTCTCTCTACACCACCTCACAAAGACCGAGCCTGAGAGACGCATAGCACTATGCATTTTCAATCTTTTTGGTAACTTGTTGCCAAAGGGGGAGAAATGTATAGATCATAGGCTTTGGGAGGGAGTGTTCTTGTTCTTTGTCTCTCTCTTGCTTTTGGTTGAACTTTATTGTGTGCTTGGTTGATACTTTATGTTTGTGTGAGATACTTGTTTGGTCATGTGTTTGATCATATGCTACTTTAATGCTTGCTTGGATGATATTATCTCTTATATCCCATATATGATCATTCATTTTAATTGGTGATGAGTGCATGCTTTTAATTTCTATCATTTTGAGCGCTCCACCAAGATGTTTGTGACATGGAAGAGTAATCCATGATCCTGATCGATTGTGCATTTGCATTCAAAAGCAAATTTTAAATAATGCACAAATTTAGGGGGAGCTCTTGCTTATCACATACTTCTCAAAGCGACAATGTATTTCAATCTTATGATCATTTGTTGGAGCTTTGATCTATATGTTGTCATCGATTACCAAAAAGGTGGAGATTGAAAGTGCAACTATCCCTTGGTGGTTTTGGTAATTATTAACAACATATAGCTCATTGAGCTAATGCTATTTCAAGATAAATATTTCAGGAAAGCTCAATGATTGGCATGGCATGGATTAGAAATGTCGACCCCTTAAAATTTTCTAAGGATAAAAGATTGGCTCAAGCTCTAAAGCTCAAGACTCTAAATTTCACTTTTAGTGATCCAAGATCACATTGAGTCCATAGGAAAAGCCAATACTATTAAAAGGGGATGAGGTGTTGCATAATGGGTTGCTTGCTCAAAATGCTTAGTGATATGCTCCAAAAACCCTCAACTACTTTCTCATATCCACATATGTGCCAAACCAAAAGTCAAACTCGGCCCCATTGAAACTTTCTATCCGGTGCCACCGAGTTCATTTAACATAGCCACTGCCACAAACCCTATTCACTTCGGTCTCACCGATAGGGATCTCGGTCTTACCGGGATGGGATTGCAAACTCTCTGTTTCCCTTCGTAACCTTTCGGTCCACCCGAGTGAGCGATCGGTCCCACCGAGTTCGCAATGTAAACTCTTTGTTTCCCCTTCGTAACATTTCGGTCTCACCGAGATGAGCGAATCGGTCCCACCGAGTTTGCCTGACCAAATCTCTGGTTAGCTTATTACCAAAATCGGTCCCGCGGAGTTTATGTAATCGGTCTCACCGAGATTACGTTATGCCCTAACCCTAATGAAATCGGTCCCACCGAGTTGACATGTCGGTCCCACCAAAAATCCTAACATTCACATTTTGAACTAAATCGGTCTAACCGAGTTTCATTATTCGGTCCCACCGAATTTGGTGATTTGTGTGTAATGGTTAGATTTTGTGTGGAGGCTATATATACCCCTCCACCCACTCTTCATTCGTGGAGAGAGCCATCAGAACATGCCTACACTTCCAACATTCATTTTCTGAGAGAGAACCACCTACTCATGTGTTGAGACCAAGATATTCCATTCCAACCATATGAATCTTGATCTCTAGCCTTCTCCAAGTTGCTTTCCACTCAAATATTCGTCCACCAAATCCAAATCAGTGAGAGAGAGTTGAGTGTCGGGGAGACTATCATTTGAAGCACAAGAGCAAGGAGTTCATCATCAACACACCGTCTATTACCTTTTGGAGAGTGGTGTCTCCTAGATTGGTTAGGTGTCACCTGGGAGCCTCCGACAAGATTGTGGAGTTGAACCAAGGAGTTCGTACGGGCAAGGAGATCGCCTACTTCGTGAAGATCTACCCTAGTGAGGCAAGTGCTTCGTGGGCGATGGCCATGGTGGGATAGACAAGGTGGCTTCTTCGTGGACCTTCGTTGGTGGATCCCTCCGTGGACTCGCGCAACCGTTACCCTTTTGTGGGTTGAAGTCTCCACCAACGTGGATGTACGAGCACCACCTATCGGAACCACGTCAAAAATCTCTATGTCTACATTGCGTTTGCTCCCTCCAAACTCCTCCCTTTACCTTCAGGTGCAATGTTTTACATTCCGCTGCTATACTCTTAGACTTGCATGTGTAGGTTGATTGCTTGACTAGTGCTAAGTTGCTAAAATCTGCCAAGACTTAAAATTGGGAAAATGCTAGATTTTTATTTGGTCAAGTAGTCTAATCACCCCCCTCTAGACATACTTTCGATCCTACACAAGTGATTCCAAAAGTCCATCCGCATGGAGTTTCTTCATGCGCTTTACACCAATATGACCTAAACGGCAGTGCCACAAGTATGTTGCACTATCATTATCAACTTTGCATCTTTTGGCATCAATATTATGTGTATCACTATGACCGAGATTCAGTAAACCATTTATATTAAGTGTATTACTGTAGAAGGTTTTATTCATGTAAATAGAACAACAATTATTCTTTGACTTAAATAAATAACCGTATTGCAATAAACATGATCCAACCATATTCATGCTCAACGCAAACACCAAATAACATTTATTTTAGGTTCAACACTAACCTCGAAGGTAAAAGGAGTGTGCGATGGTGATCTTATCAACCTTGGAATTATACCCAACACACATCATCACCTTGTCCGTAACTAGTCTTTGTTCATTTTGCAACTCCTGCTTCGAGTTACTACTCTTAGTAACTGAACCAGTATCAAATACCGAGGGGTTGCTATAAACACTAGTAAAGTACACATCAATAACATGTATATCAAATATACCATTGTTCACTTTGCCATCCTTCTTATCCGCCAAGTATCTAGGGTAGTTCCACTTCCAGTGACCATTTCCTTTGCAGTAGAAGCACTCATTTTTAGGCTTAGGTCTAGCTTTGGGCTTCTTCACGGGAGTGGCAACTTGCTTGCCATCCATCTTGAAGTTCCCTTTCTTTCCCTTGCCCTTTTACTTGAAACTAGTGGTCTTGTCAACCATTAACACTTGATGCTTTTTCTTGATTTCTACCTTCGCCGGTTTCAACATAGCGAAGAGCTTGGGAATCATTTTCGTTATCCCTTGCATATTATAGTTCATCACGAAGTTCTAGTAACTTGGTGATAGTGACTAGAGAACTCTGTCAATCACTATCTTATCTGGAAGATTAACTCCCGCTTGATTCAAGTGATTGTAGTACTTAGACATTTTGAGCACATGATCACTAGCTGAGCTATTCTCCTCCATGTTGTAGGCAAAGCACTTTGTCAGAGGTCTCATACCTCTTAACACGGGCATGAGTCTGAAATACCAACTTCAACTCTTGGAACATCTCATATGCTCCGTGTCGTTCAATTTTTTTTGAAATCCCGGCTCTAAGCCGTAAAGCATGGTGCACTAAACTATAAAGTAGTTATCATACCGAGCTTGTCAAACGTTCATAATGTCTGCATCTGCTCCTGTAATAGTTATATCACCTAGCGGTGCATCAAGGCCATAATTCTTCTGTGCAGCAATGAGATAATCCTCAGATCATGGACCTAGTCCGCATCATTGCTACTATCAACTTTCAACTTAGTTTTCTCTAGGAACATATCATAAATAAAACGGGGAAGCTAGCAATTGATCTACAACATAGATATGCAAATACTATGAGAACTAAGTTCATAATAAATTAAAGTTCAATTAATCATATTAATAAATAACTCCCACTTAGATAGACATCCCTCTAATCATCTAAGTGATCACGTGATCCATATCAACTAAACCATGTCCGATCATCACGTGAGATGGAGTAGTTTTCAATGGTGAACATCACTATGTTGATCATATCTACTATATGATTCACGCTTGACCTTTCGGTCTCAATGTTCCGAGGCCATATCTGCATATGCTAGGCTCGTCAAGTTTAACCCGAGTATTATGCGTGTGCAAAACTGGCTTGCACCCGTTGTATGTGAACGTAGAGCTTATCACACCCGATCATCATGTGGTGTCTCGGCACGACGAACTGTAGCAACGGTGCGTACTCAAGGAGAACACTTGTACCTTGAAATTTTGTGAGAGATCATCTTATAATGCTACCGCCGTACTAAGCAAAATAAGTTGCATAATGGATAAACATCACATGCAATCAATAAGTGATATGATATGGCTATCATCATCTTATGCCTTTGATCTCCATCTCCTAACACCGTCATGATCACCATCCTCACCGGCTTAACACCTTGATCTCCATCAAAGCATCATTGTCATCTCGCCAACTATTGCTTCTACGACTATCGCTACCGCTTAGTGATAAAGTAAAGCAATTACATGGCGATTGCATTTCATACAATAAAGCGACAACCATATGGCTCCTGCCAGTTGCCGATAACTGTTACAAAACATGATCATGTCATACAACAATTTATATATCATCACGTCTTAACCATATCACATCATAGCAAGCCCTGCCAAAACAAGTTAGATGTCCTCTACTTTGTTGTTGCAAGTTTTACGTGGCTGCTATGGGTTTCTAGCAGGAACCGTTCTTACCTACGCATCAAAACCACAATGATTTTTCATCAAGTGTGTTGTTTTAACCTTCAACAAGGACCGGTCGTAGTCAAACTCGAGTCAACTAAAGCTGGGGAAACATACACCCACTAGCCACCTGTGTGCTAAGCACGGCGGTAGAACCAGTCTCATGAACACGGTCATGTAATGTTGGTCTGGGCCGCTTCATCCAACAATACCGCCGAATCAAAGTATGACATGCTGGTAAGCAGTATGACTATTATCGCCCACAACTCTATGTGTGCTACTCGTTCATATAACATCTACGCATAGACCTGGCTCAGATGCCACTGTTGGGGAACGTAGTATTTCAAAAAAATTCTTACAATCACACAAGATCTATATAGGAGAAGCATAGCAACAAGCGGGGAGAGTGTGTCCACATACCCTCGTAGACCGAAAGCGGAAGAGTTTAGTAACGCGGTTGACGTAGTCAAACGTCTTCGCGATCCAACCGATCTAGTACCGAACGCACGACACCTCCGTGATCTGCACATGTTCAGCTTGGTGACGTCCTTTGAACTCTTAATCCAGTTGAGGCTGAGGGAGAGTTTCGTCAGCACGACGGCGTGGTGACGGTGATGATGAAGTTACCGACGCAGGGCTTCGCCTAAGCACTACAACAATATGACCGAGGTAGAAAACTGTGGAGGGGGGCACCGCACACGGCTAAAGATCAACTAGTGTGTCTATGGGGGTGCCCCATCCCCCGTATATAAAGGAGGGGAGGAGGAGGCCGGCCGACCACAAGGGGCGCGCCCAAGGGGGGAATCCTACTCCTAGTAGGAATAGGTTCCCCCCTTTCCTAGTCCAAGTAGGTGAAGAAGGAAGGAGAGGGAGAAGAGACGGAAAGGGTGGCCAGCCCCACTAGCCCTAGTCCAATTCGGTTTGGGCTAGGGGGTGCGTGCCACACCTTGGCCTGCCTCCTCTCTTCCACCACTAGGCACATGAGGCCCAATAACTTCCGGGAGGGGGGGGGTTCCGGCAACCCTCCGGCACTCCGGTTTTATCCGAAACTATCCGGAACACTTCCGGTGTCCGAATAATATGGTCCAATACATAAATCTTTATGTCTCGACCATTTCAGTACTCCTCGTCATGTCCGTGATCACATCCAGGACTCCGAACAACCTTCGGTACATCAAAACACATAACTCATAATACAAATCATCAACGAACGTTAAGCGTGCGGACCCTACGGGTTCGAGAACTATGTAGACATGACTGAGACACATCTCCGGTCAATAACCAATAGTGGAACCTAGATGCCCATATTGGCTCCT
Source organism: Triticum urartu (assembly GCF_003073215.2). Classification (NCBI taxonomy): domain Eukaryota; kingdom Viridiplantae; phylum Streptophyta; class Magnoliopsida; order Poales; family Poaceae; genus Triticum; species Triticum urartu. The sequence continues at coordinate 90,814,696 of NC_053026.1, forward strand.
ACATATTCTACGAAGACCTTTATCAGTCAAACTGTATAACAACATACGCTGTTCCCTTTGTCGTCGGTATGTTACCTGCCCGAGATTCGATCGTCGGTATCATCATACCTAGTTCAATCTCGTTACCGTCAAGTATCTTTACTCGTTTCGTAATGCATTGTCCCGCAACTAACTCATTAGTCACATTGCTTGCAAGGCTTATAGTGATGTGCATTACCAAGATGGTCCAGAGATACCTCTCCGACAATCGGAGTGACAAATCCTAATCTCGATCTATGCCAACTCAACAAACACCCTCCGAGACACCTGTAGAGCATCTTTATAATCACCTAGTTACGTTGTGACGTTTGATAGCACACTAAGTGTTCCTCCGGTATTCGGGAGTTACATAATCTCATAGTCATAGGAACATGTATAAGTCATGAAGAAAGCAATAGCAATAAACTAAACGATCATAGTGCTAAGCTAACGGATGGGTCTTGTCCATCACATCATTCTCTAATAACGTGATCCTATTTATCAAATGACAACACATGTATATGGCTAGGAAACTTAACCATCTTTGATTAACGAGCTAGTCTAGTAGAGGCATACTAGGGACACTCTGTTTGTCCATGTATTCACACATGTACTAAGTTTCCGGTTAACACAATTCTAGCATGAATAATAAAAATTTATCATGATATAAGGAAATATAAATAACAACATTATTATTGTCTCTAGGGCATATTTCCTTCATCTATCTCTATAGATCTTGATGCCTAATATATAAGCAGCTTCACCGAGGTCTTTCTTTGAAAAACTCCTTTCAAACACTCCTTTATGCTTTTCGGAAAATTCTACATCATCTCCGATCAATAATATGTCATTCACATATACTTATCAGAAAAGTTGTAGTGCTCCCACTCACTTTCTTGTAAATACAGGCTTCACCGCAAGTCTGTATAAAACTATATGCTTTTATCAACTCATCAAAGCGTATATTCCAACTCCGAGATGCTTGCACCAGTTCCATATATGGATCACTGGAGCTTGCACACTTTGTTAGCACCTTTAGGATCGACAAAACCTTTGGTCGCATCATATACAACTCTTCCTTAAGAAATCCATTAAGGAATGTAGTTTTGACATACATTTGCCAGATAAAATGCGGCAGTTCCTAACATGATTCGGACAGACTTAAGCATCGCTACGAGTGAGAAAATCTCATCATAGTCAACACCTTGAACTTGTCGAAAACATTTTGCAACATTTCGAGCTTTGTAGATAGTAACACTACCATTATCGTCTGTCTTCCTCTTGAAGATCCATTCATTCTTAATGGCTTCCGATCATCGGGGAAGTCCACCAAAGTCCACATTTTGTTCTCATACATGGATCCTATCTCAGATTTCATGGCCTCAAGCCATTTTGCGGAATTTGGGCTCATCATCGCTTCCTCATAGTTCGTAGGTTCGTCATGGTCTAGTAACATGACTTCCATAATAGGATTACCGTACCACTCTGGAGCGGAACGTGCTCTGGTTGACCTACAGGTTCGGTAGTAACTTGATCTGAAGTTTCATGATCATTATCATTAGCTTCCTCTCTTGTTGGTGTAGGCATCACGGAAACGATTTTCTGTGATGAGCAGCTTTCCAATTTGAGAGAAGGTACAATTACCTCATCAAGTTCTACTTTCCTCTCACTCACTTCTTTCGAGAGAAACTCCTTCTCTAGAAAGGATCCATTCTTAGCAACAATGATCTTGCCTTCGGATCTGTGGTAGAAGGTGTACCCAACAGTTTCTTTTGTGTATCCTATGAAGACGCATTTCTCCGATTTGGGTTCGAGCTTATCAGGCTGAAACTTTTTCACATAAGCATCGCAACCCCAAACTTTAAGAAACGATAGCTTAGGTTTCTTGCCAAACCACAGTTCATACGGTGTCGTCTCAACGGATTTAGATGGTGCCCTATTTAACGTGAATGCAGCTGTCTCTAATGCATAACCCCAAAACGGTAGTGGTAAATTGGTAAGAGACATCATAGATCGCACCATATCCAATAAAGTATGGTTATGACGGTCAGCCACACCATTACGCTGTGGTGTTCCAGGTGGCGTGAGTTGTGAAACTATTCCTCATTGTTTTAAATGAAGGCCAAGCTCGTAACTCAAAAATTCGCCTCGGCAATCAGATCATAGAAACTTTATTTTCTTGTTAAGATGATCCTCCACTTCACTCTGAAATTCTTTGAACTTTTCAGACTTGTGTTTCATCTAGTACATATACCCATATCTGCTCAAATCATCTGTAGAGGTCAGAAAATAATGATACCCGCCGTGAGCCTCAACACTCATCGGACCGCATACATCGGTATTTATTATTTCCAATAAGTCAGTGGCTCGCGCCATTGTTCCGGAGAACGGAGTTTTAGTCATCTTTCCCATGAGGCATGGCTCGCAAGTATCAAGTGATTCCAAAATCCATCCGTATGGAGTTTCTTCATGTGTTTTACACCAATATGACCTAAACGGCAGTGCCACAAATATGTTGCACTATCATTATCAACTTTGCATCTTTTGGCATCAATATTATGAATATGTGTATCACTACGATCGAGATTCAGTAAACCATTTACATTGGATGTATGACCATAGAAGGTTTTATTCATGTAAGCAGAACAACAATTATTCTCTGCTTAAATGAATAACTATATCGCAATAAACATGATCCAATGATATTCATGCTCAACGTAAACACCAAATAACATTTATTTAGGTCCAACACTAATCCAAAGGTAAAGGGAGTGTGCGATGGTGATCTTATCAACCTTGGAATCACTTCCAACACACATTGTCACCTCGCCCTTAACTAGTCTTTGTTCATATAGCAACTCCTATTTTGAGTTACTAATCTTAGCAACTGAAAAACTGGTATCAAATACCCTGGGGTTACTATGAACACTAGTAAAGTACACATCAATAACATGTATATCAAATATACCTTTGTTCACTTTGCCATCCTTCTTATCCGCCAAGTATTTGGGGTAGTTCCGTTTCCAGTGACCATTCCCTTTGCAGCAGAAGCACTCAGTTTCAGGCTTAGGTCTAGCTTTGGGCTTCTTCACGGGAGTGGCAACTTGATTGCCATTCTTCTTGAAGTTCCCTTTCATTCCCTTTTCCCTTTTTCTTGAAACTAGTGTTCTTGCTTAACCATCAACACTTGATGCTATTTCTTGATTTCTACCTTCGCCGATTACAGCATCACGAAGAGCTTGGGAATCGTTTTCGTTATCCCTTGCATATTATACTTCATCACGAAGTTCTAGTAACTTGGTGATAGTGACTAAAGAACTCTTTCAATCACTATTTTATCTAGAAGTGTAAATCCCACTTGATTCAAGCGATTGTAGTACCCAGACATTCGGAGCACATGCTCACTAGCTGATCTATTATCCTCCATCTTGTTGGAAAAGTACTTGGCAGAGGTCTCACACCTCTTAACACGGGCATGACTCTGAAATATCATTTTCAGCTCTTGGAACATCTCATATCACTGGTACGCGTCGGTGCTATACAAACGGTTTTAACCCCTTTTCCGCGACGGCATTTGGAACCATTGCCTAGTGAGTGACGGTGATAGGGGGGTCCTTCCCACACGACCCAGAAACCGTCGGGGATATGAAGCCTTGATGCATACAGTTGTCCCTATATAAACTTTTCCGATATCTCGAATATCCCAAACACTTCATCCTTGCTACTCGTTCGTGCTTGCATTGCCATCACAGTCGGAGTTTTGTGGTTTTACCTAAAACCAGGCAGATATTAGGCACATGAGTTTTCTAGGCAGATTCCAGGCACGGGAGTTTTACGATGCCTGGCACATCACAAACAGTTCCTGATTATAAACCGTGTATGATAGTGTCTTACATCACACAAGCTTTGCAAACAGCAACTGGGTGCATTGTTACACACGTTTCCTCTCCGTGAACTGTGTCGGATTATGATGTATATCGCACATGCTGTGCTTTATTAAACGTGTGCGCTATAATGACCTGCACACAATAATTTCGCCCTAATTTAATTACTGTTATTTAAAATTGTACCTAATTTAAACTTGAAAGTAGGCTATAGCTTTATTAATATCCATCAGGTTCAAACAACCAATGCATTATTCGATTCACAAGTATATATGTTTAAGAATTACATAAGCACCAAATAAAGAATGATGAACCAAGGTTCTATACTTATACTATTACAGATGGTAAAGAAAGAGGCGACAGACATTCCGGTTGCTGAACAAGGTGAAGTGAAATGGCCATTGTGCTCTCCTAGATGCAGAAGGCATGTAGGACTCTAGTCCAACCCCTTGTGATGGTCGGTCGCCAATCATGTAGTTTGAGAGGTAATCTTGAGTAAACTGCTTTAGGATCCACTGCAAAAGAAAAAAGTTTCAGACATTGTCATCTAACACAACTCATTACAGGCAGTAAAAAGAAGGCTATAGGGTTCTTACTTACCATCCCACAGTTCGCTGTCGTCTTGCATAAAGTGTAAACAAATAGTTCGATTGACGTCTTTGGACCCATTTTAATAACAATCTTTATCAGTTTCCTCACATGATGCTGGTTCATGAATATCTCATTGCCCCAGAAAGGGTCAAAGTGTGGAACTTTGGCAATGATATATTTACCTAAAAGCACCAAGTTAATATTAGAAGGTAAACAACAATTGAAAAATGATGTAGTACAACACTCCCTCCATCCCATTATATAATATTTTATTACATGTATATCTAGACATCATCAGAACATTAAGGTAACACACTTCCTTGTTGCTATGTAGCCTGTGATTGCATATTTAGTCATTCAGTACAATGCATGTTGCTATGTAGCCTGAGATATATTAAATGTGGCCCTAGTTAACCTACTAATAAATGGGTTACAAATATATTCAGTGAAATGTCCGATTCAACGATTAATCCCTCATTAGCCCCTGGCTATATGGTACCAGCTACCGATATCCCGAACTGTGAGTACATATAAGCAATGCGATGAAACTAACCACGATGGAAAACAACACTATTCTCAATATTGTCCTACATGAGTACATATAAAGGCATGTTAAGCACAACAGGCTAAACATCAATCAAATATATCCATGGTAGACAACATAATCTACAAATGATAGCTTTAGTGTGCAGGCTTAAGCACGCTAGTTAAGCAAAACAAGAAGTGGAAAGGTGTGTTAACTGCATCAGGCATAACATCTAAAACAAGCAAATAGTCATTCAAACTGGTATTGTGTAGGTCTAAAGTACACTAGTTATTGTTAAAAAACGAAAAGGCATGTTAACTACAATATCCGTAATAACAACCAAATATCGTAATTCATAGTGGTATTGTTGAAACTGTTATTGCTGAAATTGAACTCACGGCAAATAGTTGCACATATAGAGTATCACATTGTGAAGAACTGAAATAAACAAGTCATAAAGCCATCTCTAGCCGATCCTTTAGAAGTTAAAGGACTAAAACCCTTAGTGGATATATATATATAGTGTTACTATTCATCACCCAGGGTGCAGAATAAATTATTCTTCACCCGAGGTAATCTTACGGCCGCTTCCTAAATAAATTACATTTACAATATAAATAGTTACATGCATATTGATTCAATATGTAAAATTTGGTATAAAAAATTTAAAAAATAGGTTATAAGACCAGAAAAATCATATTTTATGTATGTTTTACAATATGTTTTTACATTCGTAATTTTACGTAACATAAAATATTTTTTACGGCGAGTACATATTTTCTTACGTTCTTTTTTTATGTATGAAATAAAACAAAATTTACGAAATGTAAAAATATGTTGCATTGATGGTAAAATAGAGGGGGGGGGGGTGGGTGAAGAATAACTATTCATCACCCAGGGTGACGAATAGCGTGACCCTATAAATATATATAGGAATGGGATTTTCTACAATAGCTTGCCACATAACTAGTTAAGGGTTTCGATGGTGTAAAAGTTTTCAAAAATTCTGAAAAAATACTGAACCAACACACCTATAATATAACATGATCCAATGGAGGGATTGAAAAAATATGACTGCATGTGTCCTGGACAAAAAGAACAAATGTTTCAATATATATTGATCCTGCAGTGAGTTGAAATGCTTGTTTTTTCGCTGAGGCCACATAAATGCATATTTTCACAATCACACTGTTGGATCATCTTATTATATTAGAATGAGGCTCCCCTATTTATTTCATATTTTTTACTTACTTTTAAACTGTTATATATATACTCCAACAATTTTTGGCCTTTTCTTGTCGATCCCCTAAACTTAACGTTGTAAGCTTCAATTTGATCAAGTTCAAAGCAGGTTGAACCGAAAGTAGCATGCATTTAAACATAAACATATATAGTTTTGCATAACCGAACATAAAACATAAATTTAAACTAAGCTAAACTATTTTCGGTCGAAGTAGTGGTCGAGCCAATCCTTCCTCGTCATGTACGGTGTGCCGCGAGCCGGGTCCGGGCCAGTGCTGTCATCGGGGTCGTTGGGGAAGGCACTCCTCCACTCATCGACGTCGATCTCCTCGTCCTTGGGGCCCACCTCGACGCCCTCCGCACCTCCGTCGCTGCCGCCTTCGACCTCGTCATCGGAGGAGAGCGTGATAACCTCATCGCCCTCTGCGCCACCATCCTCGCCGCCTTCGACCTCGTCATCGGAGGAGAGCACGATAACCTCGCCGCCCTCCGCGTTGGCAAAGATCGCCTGCTCTGCCTCCATGAGCTCCGGGTGCTGCCGGAGGAGCTCTTGCATGTAGGCATCATCGGCGGCCTCGGCCTCGCGCCGCTCCCATGCCTCGCGGTCCTCCCACGCCATAGGCGAGCTTACCACCTATGGCTCCAGTGGAATGAGCTAGACCGGACGTGCGCCGAAGGGGAAATTGAGCCTAGCCGCCACGCCGTGGTATTGGACCTGCCACCGGTCGTACTCCATGGCCGCGAGCTCGGCCGTGTGGAAGCTACCGAGCCACCGGCGGGTGTGGATCTCCCGATCTATAATCCCGGCGACCCACGTCCCCCATCGCCGTTGCCGGACCCCGAGGTAGGACCTCATCGGCTGCCGGGTCCGAGGAAGGATGGGGAAGTCCTCGAACCGGCGTAGGGGCGCGACGGCGGGTGGATCGAGGGACCGGTGATGGCGGATCGAGCCCGCGGAGGACGACGGGGACACCTCGGCGGCCACCTCACCGGCGTTGGGCGAAAAGGACGATGTGGGGGACATCTAGCGACATATGCCAGTGGGTGGCTTATCATGGAGGGGGACAAAAGTACGTCGTCGGGCTCTATAAGCGGGAATGAGCGAGACCGCATACGCCTGTGAATCTTACCAAGGTTTGAGGCTCTCCGTGGATATAACAACCCTAGTCCTGCTCTACGGGGGTCTCCGCATGATGACTATCGTCAAATAGAGTAGCTACAAGATGGCTCCTTGAGCTATTTCGGCTCGAGGAGGAAGAAGGGCAAGGCTAGCTCTACTCCTCTCTCTCTATGTGTGGCTGTGTGTCTCTATGGTTCTGAACCCCTTGCATGGGGAAGCCTGGGGGTTTATATAGGCCTACCCCCAGGGGTACAATGGTAATCCGGCCAGGTGTAGGACCCGACCGTTAGCGTCTCTGGGCGTCGGCTTCTTCGCCGGCTACTCGGGACCGCCTTTTGGTAGGTCCCACCGGCTGTCGTGTGCACAACCGACAGGCCGGGCCCGCTGCTTGCAGGTCTTGCTGATCGCTTTATACCGTAGCCTAGCTACTGATGATGTAGGCTTTGTTGGGGGGACCGTGGCTACAGTCTCGCTGCCTGGTGGGCGCTCACTGTAGCCACACCCTGTCTCGTCTAGTTAATGGCGCACAGACTCTAAGGGGAGGAAGGGCCTCCTGCTAGGAGTCGGCCCGCCCTTGTCGCCGCCTGCTTGGGGTTCGTCGCCTTCTGGTGGCTCACGGATAGGTAGGGCCCGCCGTCTGCGAGCCGTACCGATCGCCTATCGTGGGAGCATGGCTCCCTAGGTCGTAGGTGATGTCACGGGTCGCGTGGCAACAGTGCCCCGCCGGGTGAGGGGTGTCCGCTTAGGTCACCACACTGTGGCCATGTTCCTCCCTGGATTCAGGGGTGGCAGGCCGCACTGTACCCATGCCTTGTCTCGTCATGGTTAAGCGGGTGCAAACTTTGAGGGCACAAGGGGCCGGCTGCCAGGAGTCGACGCCCTCGTGGCCGCCTTCTGATGTCTTGCCGTCTTCTAGCAGCCGGCCTCCTAGTCCAGCCGACCCAAGAAGCCGGCCATTCATCCACCAGGTGCGAGGGGTGCAGCTAGCCCTGATGTATCGAAATAACATAGGGGGCCGATGAGGTTACCCGTGGTCATTTACTCCGATAGTAGTCCCCAAAGCTGGTGGGGTGCCACGGCCGAAATCGAGGAGCCTCAGCAGCTTCCTACTTTGAGTGTCTGGGTAATCTTGTTTCTTCCATCTTCTGGAGATGCCGACTGCCAGGAGCCGGCCAAGGCCGGGTCGGCCGCCTGGTGAATTCAAATCGCCGTGGTGGAGCTCGGGTGGCGAGCCAGCCAGATGACAAGCTGGTCGCCCATTGCCTGCTCACCATGCGGTGCCAGCAGACCAGGCCGTCCTGCCAGCCCACGCTCGTGACGGGACGTCCCTGCAGGCTTTGGCCCGCCACTACAGGGCCTCGGCACGTGCACGGATCCACTGCGGCCGAGGCGGGCGGTTGCGCTTCCCAGGCGCGTTAAGTACACGCCGTTATGGCGCAGAAGATGCGGGGGCGTGGGGGTAGTGGGCACAGTTAATCCCACGCCCCCAAAGTCTTGCCCCCTCGGCTCCACCGCCGGGGGCTATAAGTTGGGGAGGAGGGGGCGATAGATTGCACGCGCGCCCTCCTTGCCCTTCGTCTTCTTCTCCTTCTGCTCCTTGTTGCTGCTGCGCCCTTGCTTGTCGCCAGAGCATGACCGCAGCCCATCATCGCCGGTCCCCTTTGCATCACTGTAGCTTCGTCCTTGTGCGGCCATCTCGCGCCGCCGTCGAGCAACAGTTCCCATGGCGCGCGGCGGCCGCTCCGGCGACTGGGACGGCTTCAACGTCCACGACGACCATCTGGCGTTCCTTCTCCAGATGCGGCGGTTGCCCCGCGTGGCATATGTGAAGGTGCGCGTCCCTCCTGAGGCAGAGATCTCGCCGGCACCGGTAGAAAGCGAGCGCGACGTCTTCTGGTCACATTTCCTCTGCGGCTTCGGCCTGCCGGCAAGCGGATTCCTCCGCTCGTTCCTCGACTTCTATAGAGTGCAGCCCCGCCATCTCACACCGAACATGGTGGTGCTGATATCCGCCTACGTCACCCTCTGTGAGGGGTATCTTGGCGTGCTCCCCTCGCTCGAGCTATGGGGGGAGCTTTTCTACCTGAATCTCGGCACCGCCGCCAAGGACGAGGTGGCCCAATGCGGGCTTGCGTCGCGGTGCGGCGCTCAGGCTTCGGGCTCCGCTTCCCGGCTCTCGCCCTGCTGCAGTCGGCCAAGCTGTGGCAGAAGTCGTATTTCTACGTCGAGAACATCCACTCGACGCGGGACTATGTCAACCTGCCAGCCTATGCAGCCAGCTCGCCTGTCGAGCCCCGCACCAACTGGAAATTCCTGCCGAAGAACCTGTCAGCCGCTTCCTCTGTCGCTCTCATCCGTCTCTAGGAGATGACGAAGTCAGAGGGCCTCAGGGCCTCAGATCTGCTGGCCGCCTTCGTGGAGCGCCGGGTGCTGCCCCTTCAAGCTCGGCCCCACATAATCAGCAACATGAGCAGGCGCTGGGACCCATGCCGGATGTGCACCAAGGTGCTGCCGGACATGGAGGTGGTCCGGCTGGTGAATGTCTTCTCTGACTGCAAGCTTTCGGAGACGGACTGGTGGTTCGGCAAGGATCCGTACATCCGTGCTAACCCACCGCCTGCGGTAAGTCTTCAGGTTCTCTTCTCTTCTTAAGTTCAAATTTCTTCTTGCCGCCTGACCATCCGGCCGAGATGCAGCACTTCTCGGGCCGGACGGCAGACGACGCACAAGCCCCCTGGCCATTAGTACATGGTGGACCGCGCGGAAAGCGACGCGGATGACCCCGAGCTGGGGGCGGCCGCCGTGGAGGAGGACGACATCGTAGGAGGCGGCGGCGAGGGAGCAGGCGGCTCCACAGGAGGCGGCCTCGGGGACTGGCCGGATGACGACGAGGAAGACAACGAGCCATGCCACGCTCCTAGTATCGACCAAACATTCGCCAGTTCTTCAACCGCATCGACTGGTGCACCCGGCGCCGGGTTATTTGGTAGTCGGCCCAAGAAGCCCAAGACCTTCGTCACCGCGACCAAGTGGCAAGAGGCTGCCACAAAAGCGGCCCTCCTCCAGAAGGGCCCGAAATGGCTCCCGTTGGTCTCCACATAAGTGTCTTGACCCTTCCATTGTTTTGATCTGGTGTTTGTTTTTTCTTTTCTTGCAAATTTCTTATTTCCTTTTTCTTTGATGCATAGTGCCCCGCTCTCTCTATCACGAGCCTCATCTGGCTCGGTGATTGGGGCCACAGACGGCTCCGCAGACCCCCGCCACGTGGACCCGCTCGCCACCCTTCAGGAGGCGACGGAGAGGAACACGCGGGAGGCGCGGGAGGCCCGGCCCGGGAGAAGGCGGAGGTGGACGAGGTGGCACAAGCGAAGGCCGAAGCAGTGGCCAATGCGCAAGTCGACGCGGCGGCTAAGGAGCAGGCGGACGAGGCTGCCAAGGCACATGAGGAGGAGGCGCCCGTAGAAGGGCTCTGGAGCCCACCGATCCGCAACCTGCGGAGCCGATGGCGCTGGAGGGTCAAGCGCCGACTGGAGGGGTTGGTGATGACCAGCCGGCCCTGGAGAGGGGAGGGACATGCCCTGTCATCTTGGAGGTGGAGGTACCTCCGCGCGCGCCCACTGCCGACGTGCTGGGCAGTCAGCCTGGAGCGCCGCTGGTACCTCCATCTGGCAGCGAGCTGGTGGTGGGTCCGACTCACCCGATCCGTACTCTGGTGCACCGACGCCCGGAGAAGGTGGCCTCAGCGCCAAGGCCAACGGAGATCAGGACCGCGAGCCCGTCGAGGCCCGACACCAAGGCCACCAGCGCTGCCCCACCAGACTGGACGTCCTGGGATGGCTTGGGTGTTCTGAACGTGGCCGCGCAGGACGTCCAAGCCCGGTTCAATGCCCAAGGCGCCGCTCTCCAGCAATATACGCAGGAGTTGTTGGTGATGCGGACGGCCATCTGGGTACGCTTCTTATTTCTTGCTTTCATTTCTTGTGATATTCTGTGGGGGCGTGCCAGTGCACCCACTGGGTGTAGCCCTCGAGTTTTGGGCAGACTGCTGAGCAGGTGGGTCGGAGCATCAAGGTGAGTTCTGTTGTCTTCGTTGCAGGACTATCACAACATCCGCGCAGCTGCCTACAACTCCCAGGTCCAGGAGCTGGCCAAGTAGACCACCGACCTGAACTAGAGCCGGTGTAAGCATTCTGTCTTCTTTCTCGCGGGGGCGCGTCAGCGCACCCGCTGGGTGTAGCCCCCAAGATTTGGGGCGATTACTGAGCAGCCGGGATGGATCTCCCGGCAACTACTTATATTTGGTTAGTGTTGACTCTTTATTTTTTGTCTTTGCAGAGGCCGCCACAGATCAGCGGAAGCGGTTGGGCGAGGTTGAGTCCATGCTCCACACCAAGGAGCAAGAGTGCAGCCAGGTGGCTCAGGAGTGCGATCGCCTGGTCAAGGAGGTGGCGGACCAGGCGGAGCGACACAAGGCAGAGCTTCAGAAGCTGAAGGAGGGTGAAGACCTCCTTAGGGCCAAGTTCGAGACTCAATGCTCGAATAGGGCCGAGAAGGAGAAGTTCCTTTCCAACGACTACGGGGAGATCTAGGATATGATCGATAGTAAGTTGCTTCTTCTTTTACACAAATGTCGACTGTGGCATGAGCCAGCCTCTGGCCTCTACGCTTCCTGACATTTCCTATTGTGCAGAATTCTTTCCCGGTTACTCTAACACCGTCAGCCAGGCCATCGAGGCGCGGCGCGGTCAGTGGAGGAGGGCAGACATTGACATTCTGCCGAACGCGCCCCGCAATCTTGGGGAGCGGCTTCTGGCCGTCAAGACGCGCTTGCAGCCGGCTCATCGAATTCTCCACCATCTGTAGTGTGTCGGGTCTTACATGTTGTCTGCCCTCTGGCCAGACGCCCAGGTTCCGGGCACCCCCAGTCGGACTGCCGACTGGCTGGAGATAGCAGTCGTGCGCTTCCAGGCCTGGAAGGGCGCCGTGGCTCGGGCGGGCACTCGGACGGCCTTGGAGTTTGTCAAGGCGTGGTATCCGGGGCTTGATCTGGCCCAGCTGGCCACCTTCCGGCAGGAGGCCGGGCCGGAGCTGGCAGCGGTGAGTCGTGCGCTTACCCAACGCGCGGCGGCGATCGCCGAGTACGCCAACACCACCGTCTTCATCCCCGAGCTGGACGAGGAAGGCGCTGAGGTGCCGCCCAACTGGTTCGGCCTGAACCCGGAGGATGGGGAGGACTTGGCGGAGGGAATCGCTTCCAGCAATGAGGGCGAGGACGAGGACGGCGAAGACGTCGCACCGAACGACGGAGCGGACGGCCAGCGTCAGCACGACCAAGGCTCGACCAGCGAGCCGCGTCCAGCCACACCGACTACTGCCGGTACCGACCAAGCTGAGACCCACCGGTCAGCTGCTCCACCATCCGACGCCTTAGCCTCCACCGACCCGTCGGATCCTCCTGCTGCTCCTCTGGCCTAGGTGGCCACTTTATCCTTCTTGTTTTCCTGTCCTTGTAATCTTTTGAACAAGTTAAATTCACGCAATTCCACCCGCTGGGGGTGTATGTTCAAACTCTGTTGAATGCTAGTTGTGAGCTTTTTGCTATGTAAATTAATTTATTCTCGTGCAAATTTTTGCTCTGCCGGGTTCTAACTTTGTCTTGCTTTTCTGTTCTTTTTGGCGTTTTCCTTTGCCACCTTCCCTTGGCTGCCGCCCTGCCAGCCGGACAGCCGCTCTGTGGTCTGTGGCTGGGTCAGGGACTTGGCCGTTTAGGATAGACAAGTACTTCGGCCTCCTAGAACGTAGCAAGCTAACTGAGAAGCCGGCTGTCCGGCTGCTCAGTAGCCGGATGTTGAGGCAAGAGCCGGTTTGGCCTGTCATGATGTTTTTTCCTTAGTCATTTTTCGCGTGGACACCGTTTCCTGCATTTAGTTCTTGCCAGCCGGACAGTCGCTCTATGAGCAGCGGCTTAAGGCATGAGAGGGCTTAGATGTCGGCACACTACTTGTCCGACTGTAGGTGGTATCAACATAGGACAAGGCGGCGAGCCCCCGGGCCGACTAGTCAGACCCGGTGCCGGGCGGAGGAATGAGATAACACATTCACAGGCATAATTTTATCATATAGATAAAAAAGGGTAGCCCCCGAGTGCTCCTCGAGGAACCTGATGTCTTTGCTCTTAATACAAAAGATAGTGTGATACATACTACATTAACTGTAAAATTATTCGGAGAAGATTTCCGTTCCACAGGCACTCTGTTTCCTTGCCGGAATCATCCCTCTTGCGTGCCCTGGGCTTCTGCACGTCGATGAGTGTCATTGCCCAAGGCTTTGCTTATGATGAACGACCCTTCCGAAGAGGCGAGAGCTTGTGCTGGCCGGGTGTTCGCTGGATTAGTCAGAGCACAAGGCCCCCCTCTCGGAAGGATCATGGCTTGACCTTCCGTCTATGGTAGCGGCGCATGCCCTGCTGGTAGATTGTGGACTGGCTGAGTGCCAACAGCTGACCCTCCTCCAATAGGTCGACGCCATCTTCTCGTGCCTCCTTCACCTCCGCCTCTGTGTACATGGTGACCCGAGGCGATTCGAACTCAATGTCGGTTGGGGTGACGGCCTCGGCCCTGTACACAAGGAAGAAAGGAGTGAAGCCGGTTGCTTTGTTTGGCGTGGTCCGGAGACTCCAGAGGACGGCCAACAGCTCTTCGAGCCAGCAGCCGGCCGAGTGCTCCAGCGGTTTGACTAGTCGGGGCTTGATGCCGGACAGGATGCGGCCGTTTGCTCTCTCGACTTGGCCGTTTGATAGCGGATGGGCAACGGACGCTAAGTCCGTTCAGATGCCTTGCATCGCACAGAAACGGGCCAAGGTAGCTTTAGCAAAGTTGGTGCCATTGTCGGTGATGATGCTATGTGGTACACCGTACTGGACGGTGACATATGCGATGAAGGTCACAGCAGTCGGACCATTCAGCTTCTTGATTGGCTTTGCTTCAATCCACTTGGTGAACTAGTCCACGGCGACAAGTAGATGAGGCATGCCGCCGCGTGCTGTCTTGAATGGGCTCACCATGTCCATCCCCTAGACAGCAAATGGCCAAGTGAGGGGGATGGTCTTGAGTGCAGAAGCCGGCAGGGGTTGCTTCGAGCTGAATCGTTGGCACCCTTTGCAATTCTTGACCAAATCCTTGGTGTCGCCCAAAGCAGTCATCCAGAAGAATTCATGGCGGAAAGCTTTGGCGACAAGGGATATGGAGGCCGCATGGCGGCCCGCACTCGCCTTGGTGGATGTCTCTGAGGATTGCCTTGCCTTTCTCTGGCTCTACGCAGTGCGGGAAGATGCCAGTCACGCTGCGCCTGACAAGCTCTCTGTTCACTATTCTGTATGCTGCTGCCCGGCGTTGCACCTGCCGGGCTAAGATCTCGTCGGCTGGTAACTCTCCGCTCACCAGGAAGTTGAGGATGGGTTGTGCCCATGATGGTGCTTCGACCACTGGTACCAGGGCGGTTGGGTTGGGAGGCGGCGGGTTGGAGTCGGCCGCCGCTTGTTGTGTCGTTGAAGTCCTTGGGCCGACTACTGCAGCCCTCGGGCCGGGTTCTAAAGTCCCCCAGTCGAGTGCGACTGCTGCAGTCCCCGGGCCGCCTACCGAAATCCTCGGGCCGGCTACTGCAGCCCCTGTGCCGAGTTGTGAAGTCCCCGGGCCGGGTGCGGCTGCTGCAGCCCCCGCGTCAGATCTGACTGTTCCAGGAGCAGCCAGCACGAAGATGGACACTGATTCTGGCGAAGGCTTGATAGACGGCTTGCGCAGGCACTGGAGGGAGACACTGGCTGGTATAGCCTGCCGGGTGGAGCCATTCCGTGCCAGGGCATCTGCTTGCTCGTTGTCGGCCCATGGCACATGAAGGAACTCGCACCCGTCAAAATATCCACTGATCTGCTGGACGAGGAAGTGATAACTCGCCATGTTTTCATCTTTGGCATCCCAGTCACCGGACAACTGCTGTACCACCAAGTCTGAGTCGCCGTAGCACAACACTCGGCAGATCCCAATCTCTTTGGCCAGTCGGAGCCCGTGGACGAGTGCCTCGTACTTGGCCACGTTGTTGGAGGTGGCAAAGTGAATTTATAATGTGTACTTGAGCTTGTCGCCTTTGGGAGAGGTGACAACGAAGCCGGCTCCCAGACTGGTGTCGGAGTAAATAGCCATGGGTAGCTTAGCCGGCTTCCCTTGGCCCTTCTGAAAAAATTACGAGCCCGTCCGGCTCTCAGGAATCCAAGACATGGGGCCGCCTTCCCCTTGCTGGCCGTCACCCAGGCCAGCTCGAAGAAGGCGGCCCGACTTTACCCCTCATGAAGAAAACCATGGGAGGCCGACTCGAAGAAGCCGGCTCCAAGAGGCCGACTCCAAGAAGCCGGCTCCCATAAAGTGCCAAGACCGTACCCTCAAAGTTTGCACCCACCTAACGGTGGTGCGACGGGGCGTGGCTAAAGTGAAGCCTGCCACCCCCGAATCCCGGAGCACGCCTGGCACAGTGCGCCGTACGGAGTAGGCATGACCCGTCCGGCGCGGCACTGTTGCCATGTTGACCTTGGCGTCACCCACGACGGGCCGCCAGCGTGGCTCACAGATGGCGGGCCCCTTCGGGCAGAGAGACGCCCGAAGGCGGCCACGCCTCCAACCAGTCGGCCCAAGACAGAGCCGGCTCCCCGCAGCCGGCTTGCCGCCTCCCTCGAAGGAGACGCCCCATTAAGGAGATAAGACGCGGTGAGGCTACAGCGATCGCCCGACGGGCGGCGGCACAATAGCCGCGCCTACCACGACGAAGCCCACATCATCAAGATGGAGCCACAGTAACTAGCCGCCGACCAGGCCATGGACAGTGGGGCCTGCCTGTCGACCAAGGGGCCGGCAGCCGGCGGGACTCACTAGTCGGCGGGCCCCCGCAGCCGACGTAGAAGCCGGCGAGTGCAGTTACAGACGGCTGGGCCCCGCGCCCAGTCGGATTACCATTGTACCCCCGGGGGGTAGGCCTATATAAACCCCCCCGGGGCACCCATGCAAAGGGTTCGACCCCCTGCTAGTCCTAGACACCCCACAAGGAGAAGAAGCAGGCTAGCCGTGCCTTTCTTCCTCCTCCTACCAAACAGCTCAAGGAGCATTGTGTAGCTACTTGTTCGACTAGTGAGCATGCGGAGACCCCGCAGAGCAGCAGTAGGGGTGTTATCTCCAAGTAGAGCCCCGAAGCTGGGTAAGATCCGCCGGCGTGCATGTCTTCGCCTTATCCCGTTTCCAGGCACCGGCGATGTCTTACTGGCTCCCACAATGATAAGCCACCCGTTGGCATATGTCGCACCTACCACCCGACAACTGGTGCGCATCTTTGAGCCATCAAAGTGCATCCTCCAATGGGTGGAATCCGGCGCTGGCGGCAGGTACTGGGTCTCAGCCAAGCCAACAAGGAAGTTGGCCAGTGCCTGGGATTTGATGGCGGTCCGAGGATGGTAGAGGATGGTGTACGGAGCCAGCTAGATGGCCCTCTTTGCCACCCGGCCTGATGCATCTTTGTTGCCTATGATCTCAGCAAGTGGGGTTATGCAGACGCCCGTGATGGAATGTTCATGGAAATACTGCTTGAGCTTCTTGGTGGCAAAGTACATGCCATAGCACATCTTTTGGTAATGGGGGTAATTCTGCTTGGAGGCCGATAGCACCTCACTCAAGTAGTAGACGGGCCTCTGGACCGGGTGTGCCTTCCCGTCCTTTGGGCGCTCGACCACAACGACAGTGCTGACCACCCGGCTGGTGGCGGCGATGTAGAGGAGCATGGGCTCCTTAGCAGCCGGAGCCGCCAGGACAGGCGGCGTGGTCAACATCTTCTTAAGCTGGAGGAAAGCCTCGTCTGCCTTGTGGTTCCACTCAAAGCAAGTGGTTTTCTTCATGAGCTGGTACAGGGGAAGAGCCTTCTTGCCCAGCCGACTGATGAAACGGCTAAGGGATGCTAGGCATCTGGTGAACTTCTGGATGTCTCACAGCCGGGTGGGCCTCTCATCCGCTCGATGGCGTTGATCTTCATAGGGTTGCACTCGATGCCGCGTTCTGAGACAAGGAAACCAAGGAGCTGGCCGGCTGGGACTTCGAAGACACACTTCTCTCGGTTGAGCTTGATTTGAAAATGGCGTAGCTTATCAAAATTCTCCTGGAGATCTTCCAGGAGGGTGCCGTGCTTCTCCGTCTTCACCACAATATCGTCTACATAGACGTGGGCATTTCTGCCGAGTTGCTTGAGGAGGCACTTCTGTCATGCAACGCTGAAACGTGGCACCGGCATTTATACGATATGCATCACACAATCTCAGATTCATCTATTCAACCAACACAAAGTACTTCAAAGAGTGCCCCAAAGATTCTACCAGAGAGTCAAGACGAAAACGTGTGCCAACCCCTATGCATAGGTTCATGGGTGGAACCCGCAAGTTGATCACCA
The DNA here is from genome assembly GCF_003073215.2 of Triticum urartu. Lineage (NCBI taxonomy): Eukaryota > Viridiplantae > Streptophyta > Magnoliopsida > Poales > Poaceae > Triticum > Triticum urartu. Next base: position 90,832,553 of record NC_053026.1, read on the forward strand.
AACATACATCAAGTGGATCAATAGAATACCCCATTGTCACCATGGGTATCCCACGCAAGATATACATCAAGTGTTCTCAAATCCTTAAAGACTCAATCCGATAAGATAACTTCAAATGGAAAACTCAATCCATTACAAGAGAGCAGAGGGGGAGAAACATCATAAGATCCAACTATAATAGCAAAGCTCGCTGAGGGAGTCCGGGATTAGGGGTCTCCGGACAGCCGTACTATATCCTTTGGCCGGACTGTTGGACTATGAAGATACAAGATTGAAGACTTCGTCTCGTGTCTAGATGGGACTCTACTTGGCGTGGAAGGCAAGCTAGGCAGTACGGATATGGATATCTCCTCCTTTGTAACCGACTTGGTGTAACCCTAAACCTCTCCGGTGTCTATATAAACCGGATGGTTTTAGTCCGTAGGACAACATACAATCATACCATAGGCTAGCCTCTAGGGTTTAGCCTCTCCGATCTCGTGGTAGATCTACTCTTGTACTACCCATATCATCAATATTAATCAAGCAGGGCGTAGGGTTTTACCTCCATCAACAGGGCCCGAACCTGGGTAAAACATCGTGTTCCCTGCCTCCTGTTACCATCCGCCTTAGACGCACAGTTCGGGACCCCCTACCCGAGATCCGTCGGTTTTGACACCGACATTGGTGCTTTCATTCAGAGCTCCACTGTGCCGTCGCCAGAAGGAAGGATGTCTCGTCTCGTCTTTAAAGACGGTACTACTGTTGGGGGAGCTTTGGCTGTCGGCCAAACTCTCCGGCTAGGCGGTTTCATCATGACCGCCTGTTCGGCCGCCGCGCCGACGATGACTTCTCAGGTCATCGAAAATAGCCTCCACGTCAAATCGGCACTCGCCGAACAGATGGATCCGGTGGAGCTCGCCTCCCTAAACGAGTTCTTGGATCGCATCGCCGCCCAAGGAGTCGCTACGGACTATGATCGGATTGGGCTTAAACCCGATTAAAGGGAGATTATCTCTCCGCCGGTCACCCATCATATTGCAGTTGTGGAGGAACAATGCGGCGACCTCTCCTCCATATTGAGGACCAACTATGTCCGGATTCCTGACCTCTCCGAGCCGGATACCCGTTCGCGGGAGGACATCATCCAATCCCTAAACTTAGAGACAGGCAGCGGGCCAGGATTATCGGGCAACACCCCGGAACCGGAATTTCCAAAATTGGAAATTCCTCGGCCCTTGGATCCCAGATCGGGTAAGGGTTCGGATTCAATTCTGCCCACCCACCCAAACATAAGCGATCTTTCCCACATCAGGCAAGAGCCCCAGGAAACAGTACATCACTATTGGGCCAGATTCCTCCTTGCGATGAACAAGGTTAAGGACTGTCGCGAGGAAGACGCAATCTTATTTTTCTGCAATAATTGCACGGACAAGGGAATCCTTAACGCCATAAATCGTCGTGAGATATCACGCTTCGCTGACTTGGCGTCCATAGGACGAAAGTACCGTGCGATGGAAAGTGCCTAGAAAACCGAAACAAACTTTTGGGATAATCCGGCCCTAAATACGAACCCAGTCTGAAATAAAAGGGTGCACTATCAAAAGACACCCGAGTCAACTACCAAAAAGCAAAACCCTCTATAGGGCATGGAACTGTACTGGAGGGATGGATCAATGGACCCTGCAAAATTCATAGTACAGCGGATACAATACCAACGCACAGCCTTAGAGCATGTTGGATACTCCGGCAGGTGGCCAAAAGTGGTGAGGATCTTCTTATCCCAAATGCCACAGAGCACCATCCCGTGGATAACAATACGGTGTTAACAGTCTTTGAGACATTTGAGTCAAATAATAGGCGCAAGCGAACACTCCGCAGCATGGCCGAAATCTGCCATGTAGCAGCAATAAATCCATGGAGTGACACAGCTATTACCTTCAATGCCAGTGATGAACCTAAATTCCGAACAGCCTGAGCACCAGCCGCACTAGTCCTCAGTCCAATTGTGGACGACTTTCGACTCACCAAGGTACTCATGGACGGCGGCAGCGGATTAAACCTCATCTATGAGGAAACCCTTCAAAAAATGGAAATAGACTGGAACCACATCGAGCGAAGCAGCACAACCTTTAGAGGAATAATCCACAGTCGGGAAGCACGCTGTACAGGCAAAATCACACTAGATGTGGTGTTCGGCACGCCGGAGAATTATAGGTCCGAAGAGATTACGTTCCAAGTGGCCCCATTCAATAGCGGTTACCATGCCCTGTTAGGGCGGGAGGCTTTCACAATCTTCCAAGCCATACCCCATTACGGGTACATGAAGCTCAAAATGCCCAGGCCCAACGGAATTATCACTCTTGCTAGTGATCCGGACACAACACTCCGCGCCGAAAACAAGACAGCCGCACTGGCCCTCGAGGCATTATCCGAAGCCCTAGCGGCTGAGGAACTGACTGCGCTGCGCTCCACGGTGAACAGGGACGATGTGATACTCGATAAGAGATCCAAGTCCACCTCCTTTAAACCGGCGGATGAAATAGTCAAATTCCAAGTCCATCCAACGGACCCTACAAAAACAACTTCCATCGGGGCACAATTAAACCCTGACGTAGATGCCGCACTATGAGAGTTCCTACGCGAGAACTGGGACATTTTTGCCTAGCACCCTTCAGACATGCCAGGAATCCCATGCAGGCTGGCCGAGCACAGCCTCAATATTCTAAAGGGATTCAAGCCGGTCAAGCAGGCTCTTCGGCGTTTCTCTGAACCTAAGAGACAAGCCATGGGAGAGGAACTAGCCAAGTTATTGGAGGCCGGATTCATTAGAGAAATAAAAACACCCGGACTGGCTAGCAAATCTGGTGATGGTACCAAAGAAGGATAAATCCTGGCGCCTTTGTGTCGATTTCAAGGACCTCAATAAAGCTTGCCCAAAGGATCCCTTCCCCCTCCCCCGCATCGATCAAATTATCGATGCCACCGCAGGACACGAGTCATTGTGTTTCCTCGACGCATACTCCGGTTACCACCAAATCAAGATGGCGGAGTCCGACCAAGCCGCAACGACATTCATCACACCATACGTTCCCTTCTGTTTGAACACAATGCCTTTTGGCTAAAAAACACCGGTGCAACATATCAGCGCATGATTCAGACATGTCTGGAGAAACAAATCGGAAAAGCAGTAGAGGCATACGTAGACGATGTGGTCGTCAAAACCAAGCACATCGACTCTTTGATAGACGACTTGAGGCTCACATTCGACAACCTCCGAACATACGACATCAAGCTCAATCCGGAAAAATGCGTTTTCGGCGTACCAGCCGGAAAGAACCCGGGTTTCATTGGCTCCAGTAGAGGTATTGAAGCTAATCTGGCCAAAATCGAAGCTTTGTCACAGTTGGCTACCCCAACAGACCTCAAACAAATCCAGAAGTTAACTGGATGCGTGGCGGCTCTAAACCGCTTTATCTCCCGCTTAGGAGAAAAGGCTTTACCCCTTTATCGCCTCCTTCGGCGCAGCGAACACTTTGAGTGGATGGACGCTGCCACAGCCGGATTGGAAGAAATAAAGGCCATTTTGGCAACCAACCCAATCCTGGCCGCGCCAAACATCGGCGAACCAATGCTGTTGTACATTGCAGCAACTCATCAAGTTGTAAGCGCAGTGCTCGTCGTCGAACGAGAAGCTGCCGAAAATAAATTCCCTCTTCAAAAGCCGGTATACTATGTATCCACTGTCCTCACTCCATGCAAATCACGGTACCCACATTATCAAAAGATAGCCTATGCGGTATTGATGGCATCCCGGAAGCGGCGACACTACTTTCAAGAGTGTTCGATTACAGTAGCCTCGGAAGTGCCACTTAATAATATTATAAACAACCGCGACGCTACGGGCCAGATTGCTAAATGGGCCATTGAGCTCCTCCCATTTGACATAACATACAAACCTCGACGGGCCATTAAGTCACAAGTATTGGCCGACTTTGTCGCTGAATGGACGGAGGCCGAACTCCCTAAAGAGTACGGCGCATACTCCATTTGGATCATGCACTTCGACGGTTCTAAAATGCTGGCTGGTCTAGGGGCTGGCGTCGTCCTGATGTCCCCAACTGGAGATACCGTTCAGTACGTACTGCAAATATTGTATACAGACTCCAACAACGCAGCCAAATATGAAGCTCTGTTGCATGGTCTTCGGATGGCAGTCTCCATGGGCATTCAACGCCTCGAGGTGCGTGGGGATTCAAACCTTGCAATATACCAAATAAATGGATACTTTGATGCCAAGGATCCGAAAATGGCGGCCTACCGAAACGCCATCCTAAAAATGTCAGCTCGGTTCGAGGGACTCAAATTTCACCATGTGGCTCGGGAAAACAATCAAGCGGCGGATATCCTCGCCCGCATCGGCGCAAAACGCGACGCGGTCCCCCCCAACATATTTATGGAAAGGCTGTTCAAGCCATCCATAGTATGGGAACGGGACACTGGTAACAATAGTCCGGACCCGGCCAAAATGCCCGATATCGAATACTCTGACACAATCGGAGGCTCCGCCACCGAAATAACACCTTCAACCCACGTAATAATGGCCATTATCGCCCCGTGGATAGAACCATTCCTAGCCTACCTAACTATGCAGGAACTTCTGGAGGACCAAAATGAGGCACGCTGCATAGTGCGGCGATCTAAGGCCTACAGGGTCCACAAGGGAGAATTGTATAAAAAAAGCACTACCGGAGTCCTTCAAAGGTGCATCTCCGAAGAGGAAGGGCGGAACCTTTTGGCAGAAATCCACGCCGGACTTGGCGGTTACCATGCCGCAGCCTGGGCTCTTGTAAGCAAGGCCTTCCGTACATGATTCTATTGGCCAACGGCCCAGGCAGATGCACATGACTTGGTCCAATGTTGTGCCGGTTGCCAGCTCTTTGCAAATCAAAGCCACATGCCACCCACCGCCCTCCAAACAATCCCCATTACGTGGCCCTTCACGGTCTGGGGGTTTGACATGGTTGGACCCCTTAAAGGGGGAACCCACAAGAAAAAATACTTACTGGTCAAGGTGGATAAATTCACCAAATGGATAGAGGCCAAACCTGTTAAAACACCCGAATTCGGACCAGTGATAGACTTCATATCTGGGGTCGTACACCGTTATGGCGTCCCTCACATCATCATCACTGACAACGGCACAAACTTCACAGCCGATGATGTAAAACTCTGGTGCAGCAAAATGGGCATTAAGCTCGATTATGCTTCAGTCTATCACCCACAAACCAACGGTCAAGTCGAGCGAGCAAACGGTCTTATAATGAGCGGCATTAAACCCAGATTAGTGCGTTCCTTAACGGAGTCTAACACGCACTGGGTAGAGGAGCTCGACTTTGTACTCTGGGGGCTACAGACCATGGCGAATCGTAGTACCGGATATACACCCTTCTTTATGGTGTACGGCGCAAAGGCAGTCTTGCCCTGTGACATAATTCATTACTCACCTCGAGTGCGCATGCACGAAGAAAGAGAAGCCAAGCTCGATCGGCAGGACAGTCTGGACACCCTGGAGGAGGAGCGCGACGTAGCCAAAGCCCGTTCCGCATTTTATCAGCAACAGGCTCGCAGATACCAAAGCAGAGAAGTACGGGCCAAAACTTATAACGTTGGCGAACTAGTTCTACGCCTGCTGGATAAGAAAAAGAACAATCTCGAGCCCAAATGGGAAGGTCCCTTCATTATTGACCAAGTTCTGCCCGATGGAGCGTACCGACTGCGGGATGCATCGACTAGTCAACTCGAGCCGAACTCATGGAACGCGTCCAGGCTCCGAAGATTCTACGCCTAGCACCGGACTCTATGTTCGTCCCCTCCCTTTGTCCATTTTTTGCATATACAGTATTTGTCTTGTTTTTCTTTCTTACTTTCTTTTATTCTTTCTCTAGGCCTTCAAGGGCCAACTTGTGCCTCGCTTGCACATTATAGACGCGCCAGCTGCGCTCATCATACCTGGGGGCTTCTTTCACAGAAGCTTAATTATTTATCTGGGCCTCAGGCCCCGCACATGCGTCATGCTTCCGCATGTACCTTTTTTCGCCACTATATGCATAGATATGACTTAAGTTTTGGCCAAGTTGGGTTGCCTGGCTCTTGTATTTATGCCCTATGTTCCCGTTAATTCGGCTAGGGCATATGGGGAGCACCTCTGCGATTGTTACTGCCGGGTCAGCCGGATGTGTACCTCAGACTGGGTGAGGCCGAAAGCTAGCGTTCTTAAGGGAATATTCGGTCGGTGAACAAATGATGATTTTTATTTATTGTCCATATCTGCCCCCAGATGTTTTTCCTGCGTTTCCTATCGCAATCCAGACATGCACTTTAGGGCATGCTTACCCAGGGAAAGGAACCCTTAACGGAACTATTCTCCCTGGAAGATGTTTCTTACTACCCATGTAATATAACATAACTAGTTGGGCACTTGTATGTTCAAGCACTAATGACCCCTACGCCTGGTCTCCATGCATACCCCGGTTCTTATATAACTGCGCGGGTATTCGGATACACTCCAGACTTTCGGGTCCCGAGGTTGAAGCGAAAAGGTCCGCCAAGACAAATTATCTACAATCCGGCTAGAAGGCATTATACATGTCACTTTCATTACATAGTCATGCAGACTGACTAAATTCCTCTTCTATACCATCCAACAGGCGGTCGAGCTTACAATCCTGTTGGGAATACATTGTGGCTAATTCTACTTGCCCATAAACTAAGCTAACGGGGATCTCTTTTCCATTGGGCCCCACAGGTCCGGCCTCGGCCATGTGATTTGGGTCTGCCTTGGTATACCGCGTCTTCACCATGGCCCGGGCTTCTCTGGCACCCTGTCGGCAGGCTGATATCTTCCATAATCAGAAGCGCCGCCATGCTCCCTTGAGCTTCTCCGCAAGCTCTGCAACACCCTCTGGCGGGGAGAAGGACGGCCACAAGGCCTGGAGAACACCCTACATCACCTGCCGAACTTGTTCGTGCAGATGTGACAGCTCGGATAGAAGATCACCCGCAAACCCGGGCATTTCCTCCGCGGGACGACCCGTCAGCATACCTACAGACATAATGTTGTTAGTCGTCTTCTTCGCCGAACTCCTTTAAAAGGATTCGTTCAAGCACTTACTGAAAATGCCGCGCCGAATCCGCTTATTCTCCTTCTCAAAGTCTGCAAGCTGGCCCCGAACGTTTTTTAGTTCCACGCTCAGCTTAATATTGGCATCTTGGAGATTGTTTTTCTCTCGCCTAACCTCAGTCAGCACGCGTTTGCCAGCCTCTAGCTGTCGCATAACATGCTGGTCCTCCGGATTTTCTCCGGATTCATCTGCAACATCTGTTGTTAGATCTGCAGACATGCCACACATTATATGGTAACCATCATTCTTTAAAGTAAATGTTACCAGTAGGAGACTTTTTTCGTTCCTGCAATGCGGCCACAGCAGCCCGCAGTTGGGTCTTGCATTCCTCTAGCTCCTGTGACAGCCTAGTATTCTTCTCTGTAAGAACCTGCACAATAAAGATGATCCTTAAATCAGTTCTGCTAACTATTTCAAGTCTCAGGGCTACTGATACATATAAATCATCAGATTTACTTACCCGTACATCCTTTACATACTGATCTGTGGCTCTGGCTAGACCATCTTGAGCAGCTCTAAGGTACGCCTCTCCAGAATTGAAGGCATCAAATGCCTCTGGTGAGAAACAGGCGTCAGGAGTACGGCCCGACGGCGCCTGTGATTCATGGCGCTTTCCACCTCTGAGTTTGTAGCGGATAATCTATCTGCATCCTCTGTAGGGGGATTATCCGGCGCCCGCCCCATATCGGCTTCCGCTTCTATGTCCGGTCCTGGCGCCCGGCTGGTGGAAGCATGATAGGTAACATCGCCGGACATATTCCGGCGAGCATTTTTTCTGTTAAAGAAACACGGGCGTCATTATATTTCGAGAAAGATGACAACCACGGAGCAGGGTTTGTTATACCTTTGCGCCGACGTCTCCGTCCTGACCGCCTTCCTTTTTGGCCTACCCGGCCTTGGTGCCTCCTATTGGCGCGTGGCTGCGGGTTCGGCAGGTCGTCCCAAATGCTTTCCCTGTAAAAATGCCATGTGTATATGGTGGGTGAAGTGTCTAAAAGGGGATCCTAGTTTTGAAGTTGGTATTTTTGTTTTTTCTTATGTGCGATGCAGGGAGCAGTCCGGGATAGTCGGCCGTAATGGCCACCATGGCATCGTCGCAGCTTAACTGATAGAACGGCCGGTCTATCAGCTCCACGAATATAACCGGATCTTCTTCAAGTCCGGAGTCGAGGGCCTGGTCAGGGTCCTCTGGTTGTGGAGAAGGGCTGCTGACCTCCTTTATGGCTTTTCGCAGTTCCTGCCGCAAAGTGGCAAGGTGAATACTTAAGACAAAGAATGTGGGAAAAATGGGAGCAGGGAGATATAACTTACCCAGCTTGGAGGATTGTACATGGAGAATCCATCCCGTGGCTTGATGCGGGTGAACTCCTCTTCCTCACCCTTGAACAATTCGGACAGAATTCTCGCTAAAGCGGCAGCATTGTCCGGACCCTTACGCCCGCAGCAGGTGGCGTCATCTGCCCCGTTATAACACCACAAGGGGTGCCCACGATATTGAACTGGTTGCACTCCCCGCCTTATGCAAATCGACATAACTTCGATTACTGTCAATCCTGATCGAGCCAGTGCTTTAATTTGGCTCATCAGATAGAGGACTTCTCCATTGTCTTCCACCCGGGGGCTCCGTGGGCGCCAACTTTGGCGTTTCTTCAGAGGAGCATTGTTGAACTCAGGAAGACCCCGCCGAACAGGGTCCAGAAGGGGAACGTCCTCCATGTAAAACCATTCTGAAGACCAGTCTTCGGGTGACTTCTTTGGAGTACCAGACAGGTATCCGGTATCGGCGATGGGCCATATTTCGGCTCCGCCCACTTGATAAAGTGACCCCCTCTGTGTGCGAGGGACGAGGAAAAATAGCCTTTTAAACAGCTCGAAGTGAGCCTTGTAGCCCAGGAACAACTCGCAGAGAGCCACATAGCCGGCGATATGTAGGATGGAGGTGGGGGTGAAATTGTGTAATTGGAGGCCGTAGAACTCCAGGAGTCCGCGGAGGAACGAATGAATTGGAAATCTAAGTCCCCTTAATAGATAGGGAACAAGGCAGACCCATTCCCCCATAGAGGGACAGGGAAAGCTCTCCGCTTGCTCCCCGCCATTATAGGTGGCAAGCCCGGCTCGAACGGGCACCATGTACGCCGGAGGAAGAAATCCCTTAGTCTGCAGTTCGACTAAATGGCTGTGTGGGACTGAACACCTCTCCCAATCACCGAGCTTAGGGCTTCGGGGCTGGGAGGAGGAGCTGCGGAGGTCGGCCATGCTGGAATGGATCTTTCCGGAATGCGCTTTGATGGACTCTCGCTGGGGGAGGATGGTATGGATCGGATCTAAGGATCCCCGACCCTTTAATAGACAATTTATTTATCCGGCTAGGGGGGCGAATGTGAAAACACCCTGGCGCCTCGTATTCATTCGACGTGTGGGAGAAAGCCCTTATTGGGCACAGAAGCATAGAGGTCCAAACATTTATGGGACCGAAGACTGCTTTACAAACATTCGAAAGCTGGAGAAGAACCCGCCTTGCAATGCCGAAGACAACACTGCGCGCCGGACTCATCGTCATTGAAGCCTGGTTCAGGGGCTACTGAGGGAGTCTGGGATTAGGGGTCTCCGGAAAACCGGACTATATCCTTTGGCCGGACTGTTGGACTATGAAGATACAAGATTGAAGACTTCGTCTCGTGTCCGGATGGGACTCTACTTGGCGTGGAAGGCAAGCTAGGCAGTATGGATATGGATATCTCCTCCTTTGTAACCGACCTTGTGTAACCCTAACCCTCTCCGGTGTTTATATAAACCGGAGGGTTTTAGTCCGTAGGACAACATACAATCATACCATAGGCTAGCCTCTAGGGTTTAGCCTCTCCGATCTCGTGGTAGATCTACTCTTGTACTACCCATATCATCAATATTAATCAAGCAGGACGTAGCGTTTTACCTCCATCAAGAGGGCCCGAACCTGGGTAAAACATCACGTTCCCTGCCTCCTGTTACCATCCGCCTTAGACGCACAGTTCGGGACCCCCTACCTGAGATCCGCCGGTTTTGACACCGACACTCGCCATACATCAAGATTGTACCACCTCAAGAACACGAGAGAGAGAGATCAAACACATAGCTACTGGTACATACCCACAGCCCCAAGGGAGAACTACTCCCTCCTCGTCATGGAGAGCGCTGGGATGTTGAAGATGGCCACTGGAGAGGGATTCCTCCCTCTGGCAGGGTGCCGGAACGGGTCTAGATTGGCTTTCGGTGGCTACGCAGGCTTCTGGCGGCGGAACTCCTGATCTATTCTGCTCTCCGAAGTTTTTAGGGTATATGGAGATATATCCCTGTTCAAGAATTCATCCGATTAACCAGTTAACTTGCCGATTAATCCCTACTCATAGGGTCCCAGAGTAGACGATAACCTGATAAATCATCCTATTAATTGATTAAATGGCCGATTAACTTGCCGATTAGCCTATTAATCCCCTACTCACCAGCCGACCGAGCAGCTACCAGTTAACGATTTCTTCAAAAATGGTATATATAGGAGGAAGAAGTACGTCGGTGGATCTCCGGGCTGTCCATGAGGCAGGGGGACGCGCCCAGGGGGTGGGCATGCCCCCCACCCTCGTGGGCAGCCCGTGACTCTCCTGGTCCATCTCCGATACTCAGTTGGCTTCTTCTGGTCCAAAAATAAGTTCAGTGAAGTTTCAGGTCAATTGGACTCCGTTTGATCTTCCTTTTCCGCGATACTCTAAAACAAGGAAAAAACAGAAACTGGCACTGGGCTCTGGGTTAATAGGTTAGTCCCAAAAATAAAATAAAAGTGCATAATAAAGCCCATAAACATCCAAACCGATAATATAATAGCATAGAACAATCAAAAATTATAGATACGTTGGAGACGTATCAATCAATAGCTTGCGATGTAGCTCCCCGTTTATTTTTTTGATATGTTCCTAGAGAAAAATAAGTTGAAAGATGATAGTAGCAATGATGCGGACTGGGTCGGTGACCTGACGATTATCCTCATTGCTGCATAGAAGAATTATGTCCTTGATGCACCGCTAGGTGACAGACCTATTGCAAGAGCAGATGCACATGTTATGAACGTTTGACAAAGCTCTGTATGATGACTACTTAATAGTTTAGTGCACCATGCTTTACGGCTTAGAATTGGGACTTAAAAAACATTTTGAATGCCACGGAACATATAACATGTTCTAAGAGTTGAAATTGGTATTTCATACTCATGCCCGTGTCAAGAGGTATGAGACCTCCGACAGTACTTTGCCTACAAGGTGGAGGAGAATAGCTCAACCAGTGAGCATGTGCTCAGATTGTCTGGGTACTACAATTGCTTGAATCAAGCGGGAGTTAATCTTCCAGATAAGATAGTAATTGATAAACCTCTCTAGTCACTATCACCAAGTTACTAGAACTTAGTGATGAACTATAATATGCAAGGGATGACGAAAGTAATTCCCAAGCTCTTCGCGATGCTGAAATTGGTGAAGGTAGAAATCAAGAAAAGCATCAAATGTTGATGGTTGACAAGACCACTAGTTTCAGGTAAAAGGGCAAGGGAAAGAAAGAGGAACTTCAAAGAAAAATAGCAAGCAAGTTGCTGCTCCCATGAAGAAGCCCAAAGATAGACCCAAGCCTGGAACTGAGTGCTTCTGCTGCAAAGGAAATGGTCACTCGAAGTGGAACTGCCCTAGATACTTGGCGGATAAGAAGGATGTCAAAGTGAATAAAAGTATATTTGATGTACATGTTATTGATGTGTACTTTACTAGTGTTTATTGCAACCCCTCAGTATTTAAGACTGGTTCAGTTGCTAAGAGTAGTAACTCGAAATGGGAGTTGCAAAATAAACAGAGACTTGTTAAGGGCGAGGTGATGATGTGAGTTGGAAGTGATTCCAAGGTTGATAAGATCACCATCGCACACTCCCTTTACCTTCGGGATTAGTGTTAAACCTAAAATAAATGTTATTTGGTGTTTGCGTTGAGCATAAATATGATTGGATCGTGTTTATTGCAATACGGTTATTCATTTAACTCAAAGAATAATTGTTGTTCTATTTACATGAATAAAACCTTCTATGGTCCTACACTCAATATAAATGGTTTATTGAATCTCGATGGTAGTGATACACATATTCATAATATTGAAGCCAAGAGATACAAAGTTAATAATGATAGTGCAACTTATATGTGGCACTGCCGTTTAGGTCATATTGGTGTAAAGCACATGAAGAAACTCTATGCTGATGGACTTTTGGAATCACTTGATTATGAATCACTTGATGCTTGCAAACCATGCCTCATGGGCAAGATGACTAAGACTCCATTCTTCGGAACAATGGAGCGAGCAACAGACTTGTTGGAAATAATACATACTAATGTGTGCGGTCCAATGACTGTTGAGGCTCGCAGCGGGTATTGTTATTTTCTGACCTTCACAGATGATTTGAGCAGATATGGGTTTATCTACTTGATGAAACATAAGTCTACAACATTTGAAAAGTTCAAAGGATTTCAGGGTGAAATGGAAAATAATCGTAATAAGAAAATAAAAGTTTCTACGATCTGATCACGGAAACAAATATTTGAGTTACGAGTTTGGTCTTCATTTGAAACAATGCAGAATAGTTTCACAACTCACGCCACGTGGAACACCACAGTGTAATGGTGTGTCCGAACGTCATAACCATACTTTATTAGATATGGTCGATCTATGATGTCTCTTACCGATTTATCACTATCGTTTTGGGGTTGTGCATTAGGGACAACTGCATTCATGTTAAATAGGGCACCATCTAAATCCGTTGAGACGACACTGTATGAACTATGGTTTAGCGAGAAACCAAAGTTGTCGTTTCTTAAAGTTTGGGGTTGTGATGCTTATGTGAAAAAGTTTCAACCTGATAAGCTCAAACCCAAATCGGAGAAGTGCGTCTTCATAGGATACCCAAAAGAAACTGCTGGGTACACCTTCTATCACGGATCCGAAGGCAAGATGTTTGTTGCTAAGAGTGGATCCTTTCTAGAGAAGGAGTTTCTCTCGAAAGAAGTGAGTGGGAGGAATGTAGAACTTGATGAGGTAATTTTACCTTCTTCCTTATTGGAAAGTAGTTCATCGCAGAAATTAGTTCCAGTGATTCCTACAGAAATTAGTGAGGAAGCTAATGATGATGATCATGAAACTTTTGACCAAGTTACTACCGAATCTCGTAGGTCAACTAGAGTAAGATCCGCACCAGAGTTGTACGGTAATCCTGTTCTGGAAGTCATGTTACTAGACCATGAGAAGCCTACGAACTATGAGGAAGTGATGATGAGCCCAGATTCCGCGAAATGGCTTAAGGCCATGAAATCTGAGATGGGATCCATTTATGAGAACAAAGTATGGACTTTGATTGACTTTCCCGTTGATCGGTGAGTCATTGAGAATAAATGGATCTTCAAGAGGAAGACGGACGTTGATAGTAGTGTTACTATCTATAAAGCTCGAATTGTCGCAAAAATGTTTTCGACAAGTTCAAGGTGTTGACTATGATGAGATTTTCTCACTCGTATTGGTGCTTAAAGGTCTGTCCGAATCATGTTAGCAGTTGCCGCATTTTATGAAATATGGCAAATGGATGTCAAAACTGCATTCCTTAATGGATTTCTCAAAGTAGAATTGTATATGATGCAACCAGAAGGCTTTGTCGATACTAACGGTGCTAACAAAGTGAGCAAGATCCAGCAATCCATCTATGGACTGGTGCACGCATCTCGGAGTTGGAATATATGCTTTGATAAAGTGATCAAAGCATATGGTTTTATATAGACTTGCGGTGAAGCCTGTATTTACAAGAAAGTGAGTGGGAGCACTACAACATTTCTGATAAGTATATGTGAATGACATATTGTTGATCGGAAATAATGTCGAATTTTCTGGAAAGCATAAAGGAATGTTTGAAAGGAGTTTTTCAAAGAAATACCTCGGTGAAGCTACTTACATATTGAGCATCAAGATCTATAGAAATAGATCAAGACGCTTGATATATTTTCAATGAGTGCATACCTTGACAAGATTTTGAAGTAGTTCAAAATGGAATGGTTAAAGAAGGAGTTCTTGCCTGTGTTGCAAGGTGTGAAGTTGAGTAAAGACTCAAAACCCGACCACGATAGAAAATAGAAAGAGAATGAAAAGTCATTCCCTATTCCTCAGTCATAGGTTCTACAAAGTATGCTATGCTGTGTACCAAACCTATTGTGTACCTCACCATAAGTTTGGCAAAAGGGTACAATAGTGATCTAGGAGTGGATCATTGGACATCAGTCAAAAATATCCTTAGTGGAATAAGGAAATGTTTCTCGGTTATGGAGGTGACAAAGAGTTCGTCGTAAAGAGTTACGTCGATGCAAGCTTTGACACCGATCTGGATGACTCTAAGTCTCGATCTAGATACATATTGAAAGTGGGAGCAATTAGCTAGAGTAGCTCCATGCAAAACATTGTAGACACAGAAAATTTGCAAAATACATACGGCTCTGAATGTGGCAGACCCGTTGACTGAATTTCTCTCACAAGCAAAACATGATCACTCTTTGGGTGTTAATCACATAGCGATGTGAACTAGATTATTGACTCTAGTAAACCCTTCGGGTGTTAGTCACATGGAGATGTGAACTAATCACATAAAGATGCGAACTACTGGTGTTAAATCACATGACGATGTAAACTAGATTATTGACTCTAGTGCAAGTGGGAGACTGAAGGAAATATGCCCTAGAGGCAATAATAAAGTTGTTATATATCTTTCCTTATATCATGATAAATGTTTATTATTAATGCTAGAATTGTATTAACCGGAAACTTAGCACATGTGTGAATACATAGACAAACAGAGTGTCCCTAGTATGCCTCTACTTGACTAGCTCGTTAATCAAAGATGGTTAAGTTTCCTAGCCATGGACATGTGTTGTCATTTGATGAATGGGATCACATCATTAGAGAATGATGTGATGGACAAGACCCATCCATTAGCTTCACATAATGATCGTTCAGTTTTATTGCTACTGCTTTCTTCATGACTTATACATGTTCCTCTGACTATGAGATTATGCAACTCCCCAATACCGGAGGAACACCTTGTGTGCTATCAAACGTCACAACGTAACTGGGTGATTATAAAGATGCTCTACAGGTGTCTCCAATGGTGATTGTTGAGAGGGCATAGATCGAGATTAGGATTTGTCACTCCGTCTATTGGAGAGGTATCTCTGGGCCCTCTCGGTAATGCATATCAATATAAGCCTTGCAAGCAATGTGACTAATGAGTTAGTTGCAGGATGATGCATTACAGAACGAGTAAAGGGACTTGCCGGTAACGAGATTGAACCAGGTATCGAGATACCGACGATCGAATCTCGAGCAAGTAACATACCGATGACAAAGGGAACAACGTATGTTGTTATGCGGTTTGACCAATAAAGATCTTCGTAGAATATGTAGGAGCCAATATGAGCATCCAGGTTCCTCTATTGGTTATTGACCGGAGACATGTCGCGGTCATGTCTACATAGTTCTCGAACCCATAAGGTCCGCACGCTTAACGTTCGGTATGACGAGTTTATGTGTATTGATGTACCGAAGATAGTTTGGAGTCTCGGATGTGATCACGAACATGACGAGGAGTCTCGAAATGGTCGAGACATAAAGATTGATATATTGGACGACTATTTTAGGACAACGGAAGTGTTCCGGTGATTTCGGAGAAAACCAGAGTGCCGGAGGGGTTATCGGAACCCCCCGGGGAAGTATTGGGCCTTAGTGGGCCTTAGGGGAGAGATAGGGCAGCAGCCCAGGAGGTGCCCCCCCAAGGGGATCCCGAATAGGACTAGCGGACGGGGCGCGGTCCCTCTTTCCCTCTCCCTCTCCCTCTCTTTCCTTCCCCCTTCCCCCTTCCTAGTAGGACTAGGAAAGGATGAATCCTACTCCTACTAGGAGGAGGATTCCTCCTCTCCTTGGGCACAACTAGGGCCGGCCGGCCTCCCCCGTTGCTCCTTTATATAGGGCAGGGGGCACCCTAGAATAGACTAGTTGATTGTTCCAAGCCGTGTGCGGTGCCCCCTCCACCATATTCATATCGTTGCAGTGTTTAGGTGAAGCCCTACGTCGGTAACTTCATCATCACTATCATCACGCCGTCGTGCTGACGAAGCTCTCCCTCGAAGCTCTACTGGATCGTGAGTTTGTGGGACGTCACCGAGCTGAACGTGTGCAGATCGCGGAGGTGTCGTACGTTCGGTACAAGTTCAGTCGATCGTGAAGACGTACGACTACATCAACCGCGTTATCATAACGCTTCCGCTTACGGTCTACGAGGGTACGTGGACAACACTCTCCCCTCTCATTGCTATGCATCACCAAGATCTTGCGTGTGCGTTGGAATTTTTTTGAAATTACTACGTTCCCCAACAGGGCTACCTACTAGGAGTCAGCCCGCCCTCGTCGCTACCTGCTTGGGGTTCGTCGCCTTCTGGTGGCTCGCGAACAGGTAGCGCCCCCCGTCTGCGGGCCGTGCCGACCGCCCGTCGTGGGAGCATGGCTCCCTAGGTCGTAGGTGATGTCAAGGGTCACGTGGCAACAGTGCCCCGCAGAGTGAGGGGTGTCCACTTAGGTCAGCACACTATGGCCACGTTCCACCGAGGATTCAGGGGTGGTAGGCTGCAATGTAGCCACGCCTCGTCTCGTCGTGGTTAAGTGGGTGCAAACATTGAGGGCACAAGGGGCCGGCTGCCAGGAGTCGGCGCCCTCATGGCCGCCTTCTGATGTCTTGCCGTCTTCCAGCAGCCGGCCTCCTAGTCCAGCTGGCCCAAGAAGCTGGTCGTTCGTCCAGGAGGTGTGAGGGGCACGGCTAGCCCCGATGTCTCGAAATACCATAGGGGGGCTGATGTCTACTACACAACATTCTTCTTGTAGACGTTGTTGGGCCTCCAAGTGCAGAGGTTTGTAGGACAGTAGCAAATTTCCCTCAAGTGGATGACCTAAGGTTTATCAATCAGTGGGAGGCGTAGGATGAAGATGTTCTCTCTCAAACAACCCTGCAACCAAATAACAAAGAGGCTCTTGTGTCCCCAACACACCCAATACAATGGTAAATTACATAGGTGCACTAGTTCGGCGAAGAGATGGTGATACAAGTGCAATATGGATGGTAGATATAGGTTTTTGTAATCTGAAAATATAAAAACAGCAAGGTAGCAAGTGGTAAAAGTGAGTGTAAACGGTATTGCAATGCTAGGAAACAAGGCCTAGGGTTCATACTTTCACTAGTGCAAGTTCTCTCAACAATAATAACATAATTGGATCATATAACTATCCCTCAACATGCAACAAAGAGTCACTCCAAAGCCTCTAATAGCGGAGAACAAACAAAGAGATTATGGTATCGTACGAAACCACCTCAGAGTTATCCTTTCTGATCGATCTATTCAAGAGTCCGTAGTAAAATAACATGAAGCTAATCTTTCCGTTCAATCTATCCTAGAGTTCGTACTAGAATAACACCTTAAGACATAAATCAACCAAAACCCTAATGTCACCTAGATACTCCAATGTCACCTCAAGTATCCGTGGGTACGATTATATGATATGCATCACACAATCTCATATTCATCTATTCTACCAACACAAAGAACTTCAAAGAGTGCCCCCAAGTTTCTACCGGAGAGTCAAGATGAAGACGTGTGCCAACCCCTATGCATAAGTTCACAAGGTCATGGAAATCGCAAGTTGATCACCAAAACATACATCAAGTGGATCACCTGAATATCCCATTGTCACCAAAACATACATCAAGTGGATCACCTGAATAGCACATGCAAGACATACATCAAGTGTTCTCAAATCCTTAAAGACTTAATCCGATAAGATAACTTCCAAGGGAAAACTCAATCCATTACAAGAGAGTAGAGGGGGAGAAACATCATAAGATCCAACTATAATAGCAAAGCTCGCAATACATCAAGATCATGCCAAATCAAGAACACGAGAGAGAGAGAGATCAAACACATAGCTACTGGTACATACCCTCAGTCCCGAGGGTGAACTACTCCCTCCTCGTCATGGAGAGCGCTAGGATGATGAAGATGGCCGCCGGAGAGGGATTCCCCCCTCCGGCAGGGTGCCGAAACAGGTTTAGATTGGTTTCCGATGGCTACAGAGGCTTGCGGTGGCGTAACTCCTGATCTAGGTTTCTTTCTGGAAGTTTGGGTATATATCAGAGGTGTTGGAGTCAGGAACAAGTCAGGAGGGTCCCCGAGGCGGCCATAAGGTAGGGGGCGCACCCCCACCCTCGTGGGTGCCTCGGGACTCTTCTGGCCCATCTCTGGTACTCCGTGGGCTTCTTTTGGTCCAAAAATGATCTCCGTGAAATTTCAGGTCAATTGGACTCCGTTTGGTTTTCCTTTTCCGCGATACTCAAAAACAAGGAAAAAACAGAAACTGGCATTGGGCTCTAGGTTAATAGGTTATCCCCCAAAATCATATAAAATAGCATATAAATGCATATAAAACATCCAAGGTTGATAATATAATTGCATGGAACAATCAAAAATTATAGATACGTTGGAGACGTATCAGGGCGATGAGGCTACCCGTGGTCATTTACTCCGACAGCCGCGATAAACCTCTTCTTGGCCATTGGCTGCTTGAGCTCCCCGGCACACAGGCAGAGGTTGAGGATGGAGGTGCCAACGATGGCGGCGACCTACCAATGGTTTAGAGGGTTGTGTGTGTGTGAGCGGAGGTTTTGGGGAGTGTGTGGTGTGTGTGGAGGAGGGGAGGGGGCAAGGTGGTGTCTGAGGAAATACTACGACAACTGAAAATTTACTAGGCGGGAGTAACAAGGACGCTACTGAAAATTTGGATCAAGGGTGAGCAGATATTTTTGAGATTGCGAGGGATGCAGAGGCGGGAGTAAAATGCCGGGGCTATTGAAAATTTGAATCAAGGGACTGAAGCAGAGCGGGAGTAACAGACATCGCCCACGGTCCGCACATACTAATCTTGTGCTATCAAACATTAAAACCTTCCATGTGGTAGATATTTTCTAGATTACGAGGCAATAATATTTACAAGATTGCGAGTGATGCAGAGACGGGAGTATTTGGGGAGCGAGCTAGTGTGCTTGACACGCTGGCTGTGGACTGTAGCCGACGCACCTTCTCGCGTAAGCCATAGGCGTACTATACACCGACGGTGCTCCAGGATATTTTCTACTACATCTCACACGGTTGGTGATAATAAACTATGTGGGATCTACTTGATTTTTCATCTTCATTTGAATTACATAATGGGGTCACAACGGCAATGGACGGTGTTTGAATTGCTAGACCTTTTATCTGCAGTGAAACTATATGTGTGTCATAAAAGAATTGGAATTATTCAGGGTTCGTTTGGATATTTTATACATTAAAGTGGTTTTCTAGCCATTTCAGGTGCACAATTCAAAATTAAACTACATGCACATGCTCCAGTGCACATAAATTGGTTGAAAAATCAAATTTGTGTCCTTGGGTGCAAGCTTAGGTCCCATGTAAGAAAGGGGAATGAATTTCACACACCAGGGCACTGTTGATTGCTGGCAAAACGTTGAGATACCTGGTTTTTAAATTCTCGTAAATCCAGAACTCGTCTAAAATTCATGAAACTTGGCATGGTATCATGGAGCGGCATCAACATGCCGTGGTAAAAAATTTGTCCCATTTGGGGCAGGTTTGGGTATAAGCTTCTCACAAACCAGAGCTTTTCACAACAAGCCTGATGGTTTCGGTATGGAACGTGCCACCTTTGGGGACGAAATGATATCCATTTCCTCTTATGGCTTTCCAAAAATTTCTAGTGTCGACATAGAACAACAGGAGTGTTGTGTTAAGTTTTTGAATTTTTCGGGGTTCGCTTAGGCATTTTTATACATTAACTGGGTTTTCTAGGCATTTTATGTGCATAATTAAAATTTGAAATACATGCACATGCTCCAGTGCATATAAATTGGTTGAAAAATCAAATCTGTGTCCTTGGGTGCATGCTTAGATCCCATGCAAGAAATGGGAATGAATTTCAAACACTACGGTACTATTGATTGCTGGCAAAACATTGAGATACCTGGTTTTTAAATTCTAGTAAATCCAAAACTCGTCTAAAATTCATGAAACTTGGCAAGGTATCAAGGAGCGGCATCAACATGCTGTGGTAAAAAAATTTGTCCCATTTGGGGCAGGTTTGGGTATAAGATTCTCACAAACTAGAGCTTCTCACAACAAGCCTGATGGTTTCGGCACGGAACGTGCCACCTTTGGGTACGAAACGATACCTGTTGCCTCTTATTGCTTTCAAAAAAATTCTAGTGTCAACATAGAACAACAGGAGTATTGTGTTAGGTTTTGGAATTTTTCGGGGTTTGTTTGGACATTTTTATACATTAACAGGGTTTTCTAGGCATTTTATGTGCATAATTAAAATTTGAAATACATGCACATGCTCCAGTGCATATACATTGGTTGAAAAATGAAATCTGTGTCCTTGGGTGCATGCTTACACTACAAAAAAAGACACATCCGTGACATTTTGGGCCGAACGAATTTTTTTTCTGTCATACATATGACACTTCTATGACGATAATTGTGACAAAACCCGGTATCATCATAGATGTGGTGGGCTCCTACTTCTATTACAAAAAATCATGACAGAAAATGGGCTTTTCGTCCTGGGCGGGCCGGAGACACAGCTGCATGACATTCTTTGGGCCGTCCATGACGGAAAAAACTGTGGTAGAAGCGAGGGCGAGGAAAATTTCAGGGAGTTCCCGGTTACGGTGGGAGGTCGGGGGCCGAGCGATGCGCGTTTCTCTCGTACACGTACGCGCGTGTGTGCGAGGCGTTGGCTCTAACTGAACCCGAGCGAGCCATTGGGCTCTAACTGAATCCGAGCGATTGCACTGCAGGCTATGCATTACTGAACCCGAGCGATCGATCGATGGTTGTTAACTGAACCCGATCGAGCGATTCCTTCGCTACTACTGCTAACTGAAGCCGATCGATGGGATGAACAGTGAGCGTTGCGGGGGGGGGGGGATGAACAGTGAGCGGTGGCGTTGCCTCTGGATGAACAGGACCCCATGGTGTGGTGGAGGGCTGGATAAATAGTAGACGGTGGAGGGGTGCCCGTGGAGGGGTGGATGAACAGGACCCCGTGGTGTGGAGGGCTGGATGAACAGTAGATGGTGGAGGGGTGGTTGAACAGGACCCCGTCGTGTGGAGGGCTGAATAAACAGTAGACGATGGAGGGGTGCCAGTGGAGGGGTGGTTGAACAGGACCCCGTGGTGTGGAGGGCTGGATGAACAGTAGACGGTGGAGGGGTGGTTGAATAGTAGCCGGTGGAGTAGCGCGCGGTGGAGGCTGGATGAACAGGAGCCCGTGGAGGCTGGATGAACAGGAGCCCGTGGAGGCTGGAGGAGGTCGACGGTGGAGATGAACAGTATCCCGTGGAGTCCCGTTTTGCGGTACGCCACACCCCTCCCGATGAACAGGACCCCTGTTTCGACCGTAGAGCTCCAACACAAGTCCGTTTTGCGGTACGCCACACCTCTCCCGATCAACAGGACCCCCGTTTCGACCGTAGGAGGTCCGTTTCCTTCGTTCTGCGGTACACCAGACCCCTCCCGATGAATAGGATCCCGTTTCGAACATGGCCGGTCGAACACAAGGCCGTTTCCTCCGTTCTGCGGTACGCCAGGCCTCGTTTCCATCGCCTGTTCCGTCCAAGCCCTCCCGATGAACAAGACGCATTCCGTTGCCTCCCCATGAACACGACGCATTCCGTTGCCTCCCCATGAACAAGAAGCATTCCGTTGCCTCCCCGTGCACATGATAACGACGCTGTTTCTCCGTTTCCGACCCAGCCATATACACGAGCCCTGGCCGTACGTATGCGCGAGTAGGCGTTCGAGACCCCGCCTGTATGTACACATACGTGGCCGTATTTTATTTCTTGCACCCTGGCCGATGTGCATACGTGTAAATGCTACGTGCGCGCCTGTACTATGGCACGTGCGCGCCTCTACATCGACCAGTATGTACGTACACGTTCGCGACCAGAATGACAACGCTACGTACGCTTCGACCAGGTGGGTCCCGACTGTCAGGCACTTCCTTGCCTGCGAAGATGTAGCTGGTGGGTCCCCGCAGTCAGGGGGCGAATTGTTTTGTTGCCCGGACGCACTTCCTTGCGTGTGAAGATGTAGCTGGTGGGTCCCAGCAGTCAGGGGGAAATGTTTTTTCGCGAAATACGGTGGCCCGTCCGGTGGGTCCCGCTGTCAAGTGGAGGAATAATTATTTTGCACATAATAAGGTGGCACTTCCTTGCTATGGCCGTGGACCTAGCTGTCAGCCTCTCCACGTACAGTCCACGTCCGATGGAAGCCGTTCCTTGACCACGTTGACCACGCCGCGCCGAGATCACCAGGGCGGTGGACGACGGCGAGGCCTAGGAAGGGGACTACACGGAGCCGGGGAAGACGCGACAGTGGATGCCCACACGTAGAGGAGTACGAGGGTTCACTGGTTCGCTGCGGTGTGAGGCTGCCGTTGCCGCAGAATAAAAGGGGGTGTGGGTGAGTAGAGGGATGGCCTGGCCAGTGGTGGGAGTAGTAGGGGGCGGTGAGGCCTCCGCCGCATCACAGCCGGCCACGGGAGGCAGGAGCTCGAGGCACGACCGGCGCTGGTTTGGGCGGCTGGAGCAAGAAGACCAGAGGTTGAAGAAGCACTACGATCATTGGATGGACATCATACGGTCACTGGAGCTAGAATCGTGCATATTGACTAAGTTGACAAAGCCCTCCGTCCCCGTCAACTTAGTAGGCCCACGAGTCAGCCTGCCACTATACTGGGTCCCAGCTAACAGGGGGAGTATTCATTTTTTTGTGCGTAATAAGGAGGCACTTCCTTGCGTGCGAAGATATAGCTGGTGGGTCCGAGCTGTCAGCGGCGGTAACATTTTTTTCACGAAATACAAAGGCCCTTTCGGTGGGTCCCTGATGTCAAGTGGAGGAATCATTATTTTGCGCGTAATAAGGAGGCATTTCCTTGCGTGCGGCCATGGACCCAGCTGTCGGCCTCTCCACGTAAAGTCCACTTTAGATGCATGTCGGTTGTTGACCACGTTGACCAGGCCGTGCCGAGAGCACCAGGGCGGTGGATGACAGCGAGGCCTGGGAAGGGAACGACACGGAGGCAGGGAAGACTCGGCAGTTGTTTCCCACGCGGAGGGGAGTACGACTGTACGAGGGTTTATTGGTTCTTCTGCCGTCGCCAGAGAATAACAACAGGTGTGGGTGAGTAGAGAGATGGCTAGGCCAGCGATGGGAGTACGGTGGGGCGGTGAGGCCTGCGCGGCAGCAGAGCCAGCCGCGGGGAGGAGGGAGCAGGCAGTCCTGCCGGCGCCTGTTTGAGCGGCTGGAGCAGGAAGAGCAAAGATTGAAGAAGCACGACGGCCGTTGGATGGCCATCCAACAGTCACTGCTTGTGCGTCAACCATTTTTTAGGAAAGCCTCAAATCTGTGGAAAACATTATACAACCCATTTGCTAATTCTTAAGGTTTTTTTGGAGCCCATATTCTTTTTGTTAGCATTACAGCCCATATTGTGGCCATGGTTAAAAAATTATACGAAATTTTGCATATTTCCGTGCGGTCCGAACTGTTTTTAATCCCGAAATTTCGACTCACATTCAAACTGATTTTGAAAATAAATGTATATCGATATAAAATCCAAAAAATTCTCCACGCATAAAAATTAATGTAATTTAAAATCTCGAAATGAAAAAAAAGATATTTGAAACTAATTGCCGGTTTGATGTGTTTTAAAAATGTACATCCCATTTCTCATTACTGATGGGCCATTTTCTCGGCTAGCCGAATGAAAGCTCTCCTCGTCTTGAAATATTTGCAGCCCAATAGGCCTGACAAAGCGACTTACTTGGCAAATCACAAAAAAACTGGGCTGTGGCCGTGGACCCAGCTGTCAGTCCATTTGTTTTTTAGTCCATTTGGTGGGCTGGGTGAAACAATGATATAGCATCTATGCAGCCCATTTAAATCCCATTTGCATTTTTCTCGAAAGCCGCGGACTTGCTGGGCTGGGTGAAAATATCATGTTGGGCTAGACGGAGAAATGTTATAAAAACATAAACACATGATTACACGTTAGTAAAATCTTTGCAAGCTTATGTACGCAATCACTAGGAGTTAACTTGCCAAGTTATATATGAACAATTATTATTATTATTTTGTAAGAACTTTCAACTTCCGAAATAAAATATCATTTTAATTTGATGAGTTAATAGTACATGGGGTATTATTATTTTTTAGGCTAGACGTGGGACAGTTGAGTTGGTTCTATGGGAAAGTACTGGGAGAAAACTCAGTTTACATCGAAAAAGAAAGTGGGAGAAAATTCAGAGACCTGCTGGGTCCACCTGAGGAGGGGAATATGTTGGGAGGAACGAGATTCAAAGCACGACAGCCGAGTGAACTAGTTTTTTTTACGGACAAGTGAACTAGTTTACATACATAAGCAAATTGCCACTAAAAAAGCAATCAGGTTAATGGGTTCTTAAAAGAAATATTTCGGACAAAACAGATAATTACGACACATAGGCTAATGCATGAAACACTCACATGATAAAGGTTCTTATAAACGGATAAAGTACAACATGTAGACCTTCCTGGCACGCTTGATCATGACGCTGCGGCTGTCCGTGTACTCGTCGGTTACGGGAAGCAGACACACCCTCATGTCCAAGATCTACATGTACATGTCGTAGCATGTGTATGCGCCCTTGGCCGCGTAGGTTATGTAGGCTAGATTCAGAGGTACCTCCCATGTGTTCAGGTCGTCTTCTTTCATGTTGGCGTATCAGGGGTCGACGATGGTCTCAGCGAGGTCAACCACGGAGTCCTTCTCCTGCCCGCTGCTGATGATCTTGTATTGCTTCTGGATGTCGACAAGCTTGTTGCACCAGATGGCCGAATCGTCACGTTCTTCCTTCTCTCCACCGTAGCGAAGGTGCAGTCGGCGGTGCTGATGAAACGGGCGAATGCTCGAGAACCTGGTGCAGCCATAGGACTGAGGCAAGGCAGAGCTTCACCGAGTCCGTATCGTTGGTGTACATCACATTCAACTTGGTGCAGCCATAGGACTGAACGGGGAACTCAAAGGGGAACTCCTTGCTGAAGTCCATATCCAGCAGGCTCACCCCTCGGATCGCCATTGGAGTCTCTTCGAGTGAACGAGTGTGTAGGCGGCGGTAACAGTTCATTTTTCAGCTCTTGGGGAACCAGATTCAACAGTAAGCTGATTGTGTACAGGCGATAACAGTTACTACCCCTCCCTCGTCCGCTGCACGCCCGGCAGAAGATGCACCCTCGGCCACACGTCGGTTCACGAGTGGGTCTGTATTGGTATTGTAATAGCAGGAGTTAGTGGTCACTTTACTTAAATTTAATTAGCTTTAATAGAAATTTGTACTTAAAACAAGTAATGCATTCGCTCGTTCTATCAGTGCCACAGGATCAACATGCACAACAATTAGAATTATTATTTGCAGGACGCACACGATCATCACATTTGTCGCACTTTCACAAAAGATAATACTATCGAGTTTGAACTGTTTGTTATGGTTGCTGTCCTCTGCATCATCATGCCATGTTTCCCAGCTTGCAAGATTCAGAACCAACAAATAAGATCCAAATAATAAGTACAACAAAGGTGCCTACACATCTCATTGATTCCCAGCTTGCAAGATTCAGAACCAACAAATAAGATCCAAATAATAAGTACAACAAAGATGCCTACACATCTCACAGATTCCCAGCTTGCAAGATTCAGAACCAACCCATTAGAGCCTTTTGATAAAGTGAATATCGGGATTAAATCCATCTTGGCTAGCCATGTCATACAATCGAAAAACTTGGCGAATGCTCTTGACCGTCACAACATCTGTAGATGAGTATTTCTGTTTGCACAGCATGTTTGCACAGCACAAACAAGGAGACAGGAGAGCATGATTTCGCTTTAATAGCGGCCTCCTTGAACTCAACCTCCAGCTCTACTTGGATGAGGTCTGCCTGGAGTTCCATGATTCAATTCATGTGCCTTTTTCTGCAGTTCACCTGAAATGAAGCAAAGATTGCATCATTTAGCTAGCAAGAAGTACTTGCTCTTGTGAGCTGGCAGGTTCTTCTTTAGTAGTTGCACTAAAATTGAGGAACATTAAGGTTGGTTGTCCGGCTCATGTAAGGTGCAACTATAATTTTCTTATCCTTTTGTGCAGTTCCACTAAAATAAAGTGCCATTGTGGTGACAGTGACGGCTCCATCTTGCAAAGGCTAATAAAATGTTGCACGAGATTACTAGCAGAACTTGACGGAGATTTTGGAAACTCCAATCACCATTTTGTGAAGTTCCACCAAAATTGAGAGATGTTGCCCACGTGACATTTTAGTTGAACTGCACAAGACACTCATTCCAAAAAAAGTGTTTTCTGCAGTTCAACAAAAGGTCACAATAGCAACAAGGTGAAATGGATATCCCTATCTACACAAAAATATAGAAATTAAACAGTTGCTGGTCAATAAGAATATACGACACATATACAAAATGAAAAGAAGCATCTTAATTATGTTCATGGCAATCACGCAAGGACAATAGAAATTTCAAAACGTCAGCGATGCGTCATGTTACCAGAAGCATTATGATCAATAATGAGATTCCTCAAATATGGGATTACTTTAATGGTGGCATTGCTTGTTTACCAGACACAGTAAATCAGGAACAGCTAAAGAGTTGGTTTAAGGGCATGGGACCGTGGGGACACCAGGACACTCAGCAGCATAAAGGAGCAACTTACTTATCATACTGGGGAAAACAGCTGGAGTGACATTGTACTATGTGAGGGCAGCAAATCTAATCCTGGAGACCTTTTACTATGTGAGGGCAGCAAATCTAATCCTGAGACCTTTTACTATGTGAGGGCAGCAAGTCTAATCCTGGAGACCTTTTACTATGTGATGGCAGCAAATCTAATCCTGGACATACTCTGTTGACTTGTCCACCAGCCACCACTTTCTATCCTTTTTTCAACCAATAATAGATCTGTTCCTTATCCAGTTTGTACTGCGTTTTCCCATTATTTCCCTTTTCAACCAAGAGACCGGTTGGGTATCCGGTCTCTACTACTTTCACCATATTATTTCCTCTTTGAATCAAGTCCTAGATTCATGCTACAACTTTGCCCCCTTTCTTTGTTGTTTGAACAAAGCCCTAGATTCGAATGCATGAAGTAGCTTTACCTCTAATAATACTAAAAATTTAGGTGGCTTTGGAAGAGTTGACGGGAGTAGAAAAAGATGCACATGCAAACATGTGGGGAGCTGGGGCAGTAGAGCAAGGCCGCTTTCGAAGAACTTATACCTGAGGGTCGCCGGGATGTCGGCGGCGGCACGTCGGATCTGCGGACAATACGGCAGGGAGGAAGAAGGGTCGGAGGACCTCCCGAGCCGGCCATGTGTCAGAGAGAACGGCATGGGCAGAGGATCGGGCCCCTCCGAAAGCTGTGGGTTTCCTCCCTCGGTGGCGATGACCGCGTGAATGATGCACCTTTTAGTCCTCTACACATACCGGCCGAAGGGATCTGACCGGATCTGTGACCAGCGGTGAGCAGAGAGAAAATGTCACTACCGATGTCTTGTTTATATCTGGAGAGGATGAGAGAATGAAGAGAGCAACCCTAGTAAAGCAAGCGCTCAGGCCCCTGCATCCATATATAGTGGAGTGATTATCTTTTTTCTCTCCACAACAAGCGTTTCAATTTGTGTACGTGGCATTAAAGGAAAGAAACTCTCTATTTAAGGTGACTACTGTACGACTCGTACTTACTACTAGTAGTACTACAGTATTGTTCACTTGTGCTCCCCGCCCCTCCATTCATTGAACAACCCCACGGGTGAATAAACATACAGTAAGTATTGTATTTATATAGAACGAACAAGCTCGAACTGTTTTCGCGTAGTTAAAAGTTGAGGGCAGGGCTTTTCCCGGGCAGTACGCGTGGCAGTTTTCGGGTAGGGCCAGAAGACTATTTTAATTTTTTTTAAACTTCGAGACGGCCACATAGCATGGAGCTGACCCAACGATTTTAAGCTTACAGGCATGGTACACGCTATCCTAGACTACTATACACATGAAACTGCCACACGAGCGTCCGGGCTGCGCTTGGCTCTTCGCCTCTTCGGGAAGTCGAACAATGATGGAATACTACTTCACTGGAGGAGTACTACAGTACGCTTCTGGTCATCTGACACCGATTGAACTGCTGCATGTCCACCGCGTGCGGGAGGGAGAGCGTGTAGCGAAAGCTTCTCCTAGTCTTGCCAGCCACCACGCTCATGGGCGAGGGAGGGACGCTTCTGCCTTTGCGTGTATGACAGGTGGGCCCTACAGGTGTGTGGCCAACCTGTCATACAGCCAAAGGCATGTGTAGTTAAGTCCGCGAGGGAGAGGATAATCAAACTTCTCGTTGATGTACGAGTTGACGCGACACATCAAAGCACTGCACTTGATATATTTCAATAATTTGCGTGTGTGACTCGCAGATGCAGAGGCCGGGGGTCATCATCCTCCTTTTCGACAAAAAATAGACACGTGTGTGAGAGGACGAGTGCGGGCGTGCATCTCTTCTCTTCCTGTATAACGTACTACTAAACTGAGAGTACAAGTTTTTGTGGGTGGCACAATGGTGCGTGCGAGAAGTCCCGAGAGATAGGTTTAATGCATTAATTGCAATGCATGCATGCATAAAGTACATGCATTGGTCAATTTTCTCTTAATACTTGCATGCAATGATTTAATGCACCTTGGAATCTGAACATGTGTTGGGGACAACCAAATTGAGCCTTATAAAATGGAAAAACAAAAAGTTTGAGATAAGCCCTATAAAACCAGAAAGGAGGGAGTAGAAAAAGAAGTACTCCTTCCGGGAATAGTGCCACACTTCGAAACTAGAACCGTCAATAAATTTTGAGCTTGCGTCTCGTCACATTCCAAATTACTCCATGCTATATTGAATTGCAAACCTGTTCACACCGATCACAACCTAAATAGTTTCCCACTTAGGAGCGTATTAGTACTCGGTTATAAATACTAGTATGCCAAGATGACCGCACATTCCTCCTCAACTCCTCATCCACAAAAACAAACAAGTCATTCAGCATCCTTCCCTTGCGTCTGCCATGGCTAGCGTGAGTTCTGGGTCGAGAGATTGCCACCAGGGAGAGGCGAGCATGGAAGCGGAAGCACGAGAGATGTCCCGCCTCGCTGCGAGAGCAGCCGACATGTCCCGCCGCGCGGAAGTAGCAGCACAGAGGTCCCGCCGTGCCACTGAAGCAGCACGGAGGTCCCGCCGCGCCGTCGATGCAGCAGACTGGTCCGGCCGCGCCATGGAAGCAGCAGAGATGTCCCGCCGCACCACAAATGCAGTAGAGATGTCCCGCCGCGCCGCGGCAGCCTGGGAAAATTTCTCGCGGGCATGCAATGACTGTTACAGGCGCATGCATGCAATCGTCCATAGCCAGACGGATCAGATCTCCCGCTTGGCGAGGTTGTAGGACGACATGATAGCCTCGTTTGAACAGGCTGCCAGCGCCATCCGACAACTAAGGGAGGGCAATGAGGGGCTCCAGGCCGAGCGCGACCTACTGAGGGAGAAGATCGTCCGAAGTGCAGACTTGCAGGAGGAGACTAGTGCCTCGTTGAAGAGACGTATGGACGAGAATAACATGCTCCGCAATGAGCGCCAAAGGCTGGTGGAGGAATCCGTGGATCTTCTCAAGCAGGGTCTTGAGGACACGAAAGAGCTCATTGCCGCTCGCCGCAGAGACTAGTTCCTTGGTTTCTTTTGGTGTAATAATCGGTTTAGGATGTGGATTGTGTCGTCGGTTGTGAAATGTTCGGTTCTAGCGCGGATGATTGGCCTTTGTTGGCCTCTTGGGATGTTGCGATTTCAATCTGGTAGATTTTAGTCCTTCGTGTTAGGTTGGAGTTGTGCTAAACTTCTTGTGAATTGTGGTGGTTTTCAGTAATGAAAATCAGAAGGGGCAAGCCGTTCTTTGATCAATTTTTTTTTAATCATCCTTATATATTCATCAGTCTTGCTATAAGTCGCAGTAGATGCTATATAGGTCCGTCAGATCTTACATCAAGATCCGTGCTTTCAGATTTTCTTTTTTCTCTCTTAAATCTCAGTCGAGTGAGACATAGCCACGCCATTAAACAGAGGCTCGGGCACCATTAATGGAGACCTTGGGAGAGAGGTGGACGGCAGATGGAGGTCAAAGGGCTCTCCTCCCGATAAGCACGCGCAGGGGTCTGATCGCACGCCTCTCGTACTGAAATAGCTACCCTGCATGTCGCCTCCTAGCTAATAAAAAAAGGGGACGTGTGGCGGCACATAAATGGTACTAGTATGTAGAATGCCCACAGTTTCAATAATACTTGTGTTTCCGATTGTAACGTGACAACACTTCTTCCAAAATGACTTTGTTGATTGTTAATGTGTGCGCCTTCGCAAATCGCACTGCAAATTTACCACAGCTTGTTGGTGCCATGTCATGGCACCAAGCCAAGTTTCATTATTTTCATGCGTGTTTTGGATTTACAGGAATTAAAAAACTAAGTTTCTCAATGTTTCCAAGCCAGCCACGATGCCCAGAATTTTGAATTTCATTCCCATTTCTTGCATGGAACCTAGAAATTTACCCGAGGACACACATGTGATTTTTCAACCAACTTTGGTGCACTGGAACATGTGCTTGTATTTCAAATTTGAATTATGCACACAAAGGTGACACGTTCCCTCCCAGAACCATGAGCCTTCTTGAGAGAATCTCCGATTTGCAAGAAGCTTATACCAAAATTTGTTCCTATTCGGCCAATTTTTTTACCACAGCATGGTACTACCATGACATGACACCACGCCAAGTTTCACGATTTTAAAACCAAGTTTCTCAATGTTATCGACCGAGACACGATGCCCAGATGTTTGAATTTTATTCTCATTTTTTGCATGGGACCTACTCCCTCCTTCCATCTATATAGGGCCTAATGTGTTTTTCAAGACATCCTTTGACTATTGACAAGATTAATAGCACATGAGATGTATACTATGCAAATTATATTATTGGAAGCTCCTTTGACATACAAAATTGAAGGTATGCTTTGTGTAAGTTGCATGCCATATATTATTGCTCTAACGTTCGGTCAAAGTTAGCCTGGAAAAACGCATTAGGACCTATATGCATGAGAGGAGTTGACTTCGAGAGAACGTGTTTGTTCGAGAGACACCGAGGAAGACTACTATATATCGATGGTGCATGTAGGCGGGGATTAAACTAAGGGATGGTCTTATTGGTTTCGGGGATATAGGGGAAGAGTGAGAGGCGGGGGGGGGTAGCTAGAAGGAGATTGTTAAGTGTGAGTGTGTGTTTTACCCATCCAGGCGGAAGTTATGTGCACAAAAGAGGAGAACGATTCGATGTGGCGTTAGGATTGGGGGTAATTAACTACGTATGGAGACATAGAGACCTTGAACGTGCATGTGTGAGAGGTATACATGTATACGTGGGATGTGTGTGTGTGCGCGCGCGCATGATCGAGATAAAAGAAAGAAGACATAAGTCATAAGATCAACGACATGGGAGAGACGGATCGGTATGACAATATGCATGCATGTGAGAATGCATGGAAGAAGTCCCGACAATTGAGCATGTGTTTTTGTCTTTAAGATTAGTGGCGTGGGCTGGAGCATGCATCTATGGCGAGCAAAGGGAGTGAGGCGCAACGATTGTGCAAAAGAGACCAACCTATAAATGCGTATGTATGGAGAGACATATATAGTGTGGGTGATAGGAAGCAAGACTCCGTGCGAGAAAGAAATGTTGACGGAGAAACTACAGATAGATACAGAGATGGAGATGCTAGCTAGAGGGACATCCACTAGTTTGGGTGTTGGAGATGACCGTCGGGTGGTTCAAAGGGTGAAGTTATATATGTGTGTGAGAGGGCACTTGACTGCATGTAGAGAGAAACATATGTTGTGTGCGTGATAGGAATCAAGAGTGAGTGCGAGAAAGAAGGTTGATGGAGAAACAGATAAGTAGAAAGATAAAGATGCTATCTAGTGTGCGTTAGAGATAGGAGTAGAGTGGATCAGTAGGCTGTGTTATGTGTGTGGGTGTGAGAGATAGAGAGAGGGTGCGTGTGAGTCACATACAAACAGATATCAGAGAGAAATGAGATCCAGAGAGACGGGGTTTTGTGTCTGCGAGAGAGAAAGATATTTCACAACGAGAGTGATAGCTAGAGAGACATACGAGGGAACGCAAGATATCTCTAGGGAGAGAGGGTGTGTGTGAGCGACATACAAGAGAACAATGGAGAACTATGAGACCCTGGGAGACAGAGTTTGTGTTTGTGTGTGAGAAAGAGATATTGAAGAGGAAGAGTCGTAGGTTCTCATATCTAAGGAGCGAAAGACATCTCTGTATGAGGGGTGTGCGAGTGGCACACATGGGAATAGTAGAGAGAAATGAGACCCCGGGAGACAAAGTTTTGTGTTTGTGTGAGAGAAAGAGATTCCACATGGAGAATCATAGTTAGAGACACATAGCAGGGAGCGAGATATACTTAGAGAGAGATAGAGTGATGAAGGTCGAGGGAGAGAGTACCGTCAGTGTGTTACGAAGATAAAAGATCATTGTCGACATACAGGTAGCATGAGAGATACCTGAGAGACGATGAACGCGTATAGGTCCAGAGAGATAGTCCTATATAAGCATGAGTGATAGCTATATGAGACGAATATCTGGATTAAAGGGGATTCAAATATTTAAACTGGAGATCACGACATCGATAATACCATAACGCAAATTGGTGTATCAAACATGAATATTCATTTGAATTTGGGCACACATGTAATGTTATATAGTTTATCAATATTGGTGATCCATAGATTCTTCATTTACAAACAATGCATGGTTTATATGCAATTAATGTCTAAACGGGATTACACTATATGTTGCGTGTGTGAAACACATTATACATGTTTGAGAAGTAAAAAAACCCGCATGAAACACACATTAATTGGAGACAGTTAGCGAGGAATGCATACATTGGATTTCAACATAAAGTGGTTTCAAATATTTGAAAATCCAAATTGATGGATACAACCTTATGAATCTGAGATCATGCCATTTGTAAACCATATTTATGTATAAATGGTGTTGTGCTTTTGAAAGTATATATAAAAAATGATGTATATAGAATGTAATTCCAATTGAAAATGGATCCCGCACTCTGCAAAATTTGAACGAAATGGGGAAAGTCGCACTAACCGCCCAAAACCAAAATCTGCGAGATGGAAATCACTGTTGCCTATCCCTGCCACGCAAAGCCTATATGCTGGATTTCTATAGGTTTCGATAGGGGTAGGTTTGTAATTTCACCCAAATGTGACGTAACTGCCTCTCACCTGGATTCATACACAGTGGGCGCCAAAACACAGTGTCTCCTCGGCCGAAATTGTCTCCCTCCCCGATTCATATTCATACACGGTGGGCGCCAAAAACAAACACTTGTCGGCAAATATTCGGTGTATGCAAGATTACCGTCCTATCCCCAACCGACTAGTGTTGTTGTGATGTAGTAGATATTTGAAATGGGGGCTAAGTTTGAAAATTTCCTCGCATTTCAGACAAGCGCGCCCTGAATACATGGTTCCCCCTTCCTCTCTACCTCCCTTTTCCCCATTCGTACTCCGTGGGTGCCAAAACACCCTCTCCACCCCACCCTCCTTCGCCCGCCGCTGTCCGCCACCCCATCCACCGCCGTCCTCCTCCACCATGCCGGAGCTGATACCCCGACGCCGCCGTCCATTACAAGAGATCGACCTCTCTCATCCACGGCTTCGGACCGGGATCCTTGCATCCCGTCCTCTCGCTTCATCCCCGCCGTCGTCCACCTTGCTGGCGCCGCTCCTACGACCGTCTCGTCCACCGTGCCCCGCCGCCACCGTCTACCCTCCTAGATCTGCTTCCACGCTGCCGACAGCCATCGCTACCGCAGCACCGTCAAATTCTCAGCAGATGCGTACACAGCGCCGCACTAGAGGCGGTACTCTTTCGTATCTGCTCAACTTATTTATCACAGCAAGAAAATAGATCGCCACTGCTTTACTATGATTTCTTGTCTTGGTTGCGAAGTTGCCTTTGTCTGGTTTACACCTTCAAATCCGCCATGGCACGCTCAACACCATACTCGCAATGCTTATGGTTTTCCCCTTTTATATTCCACACTAGTTAAATCACAGTAGACTAAATTTCAAAATTGGGTCAGTCGATTTTTCAGAGCTCGCCGGAGTTCGCTGGTGCGATCGAAGGGGCTCGGGTGGTTGTGGGGCCTCGCCGAACGAAGAAAACTCAACGCGGGTGGGGGTTGGGGAGGGGTTGGGGGTGGGGTGGCGGAGGAACACAGGCGGTGGGGGCCGGTGGTCCGGCCGGCGGCCCGTGCGGTGTTCTGTATGGGAAGAATCAGAGACGAGGAAGAAGAAGGGTTAGGAGACGTAGGATCTTCATCCAACCGCCTGAAATGGTCGAGAGACAGCTAGGAGTTGCATTCTTAATGCGCTCTGGTTCATCATGTGTGGGCACTGCGCAACCAACATTTTATTATCCAAAATCTGCTTGCTCTTCTTTACCATGTTCCTCTTCCGTTCTTCTTTAATATGTACTCTCTCCGTTCCTAAATACAAGTCTTTGTATAGATTCCACCATGGACTACATATGGAGCAAAATAAGTGAATCTACACTCTAAAATGTACCTGAATACATCTGTATGTGATCCATAGTGGAAATCTCTACCAAGACTTATATTTTGTAACGGAGGGAGTATGGTAGTAGTACAGTATGTTCCTTGTGCTGAAGATGAGTAGGGACGTTTGCAGTGTAGAGGTCTATACGGTCGGTTGTGATGGACACTTTGAGCCTCTTTGATTCGTAGGATCTTGTAAACATAGGAATAGGATTTGTAGTGGCCTGCCCACTTGAATCCTATAAGAATAGCAAGGAAATGCGGGGAGCTGCGTCGCCTTTGAGAGTTAAATTGATATTAACAGTACCGCACCTTCACTTGAAGAGAGCTGGTATCCGAAGCCTTTCTAGCCGTACTGGCAATACTAGCACATATATTCCAGCAAGTTCCACTTTGCAGATTTTACTCTGATGCTTAAGGTTTTCCCGTTATATCTACACTATGATCTGTGTAGCTGCTTTGTGTCGCACTAGCAGCAGTCCAATCTTGAAGCTAAACACTGCAATGACTTACAAAATTTGCACCAAGGCATTGAGTGCCATTCTGGATGCAATGAAACTCATACGCTCCCCACCTGTTGATTCTTGTTCAGAATATGATCCTAATGACTATTCTAACCTCGAGGAGTCAAATGCAGATGGCCTGTCCTATTCACCCATCAAGGTGCCTGTTCTAATTTGGCAATGTTTTATTTATTGCGGGTATCTTGCATATGTTGTCTTGCATTTCTTCGACTTTGTTGCACCGCCATCTTCTTAGTTTACTCATCATATATGTCGAGATGTCATGCCCATCCATTATCAATACACATTCCATCTGTCATCATACCATGTTTTTCCACTCAAATGTTGTTCTTGTGCACCAGACATCAAAAGGGAAGAGGGTGATTGCCGAACCTGAAGGAGCACCAACAAAGTCCTTGAAAAACATGGTGGTGCCAGAGAAATCAGACATCACCCCACTTATATTGGCTGTACAACTAGTGCCACAAAACGTAGGACCGACTCCAGCAGACTGTACCCATACTTCACTGGCCACAGCACTAGCCCCACCACACAGGACCTGCACTCCAGCAAAAGGTATACCGATTTCATTTGCCATAGCACTAGCTGTACCATAGAAAAATCCTACTCCAGCAAAAAGTACAGCAAGTCCACTGGCCGAAGACCTATCCCAACTGCAGAGAGGGCCAATTCCTGCAGATTGGAACCCCATTCCATTTATTCCCAATTTAAAAGACAATGCTTTCAATGTTGTTAGGGACTACGTGCATATATTCCCATCATCAGAAGATTATTGTGAAGACAAACACCATTTTCACATCTTCCTGACCAACTTACATGTAAGTGCTATTATTCATGGCTATTATTTTCCTGTTTTCTGCTGATTGAACACATGAATGATTTACATTACATTGTTGTAACTAGGCGAGGGTCAATCTGGATAGTCATGACGAGCAAATCTTGCTTGTGCTTTTCAAGGAAGCATTGCAGCAGTATCGGTGTTACCTGAGGAAATCACACTTTGATGGCAATTCTATAAACGAATTTCTGGTGAAGTATCCTATGCTAAATTTAGAAGACATTGAATGGAATAACCTTTTTATGCACTGGTCTCGTTCCCAGGATGAGGTACTGTCTATGAAATCACATGACAATTTGAACTTCTACTTTTCCGCATGTGCCTTACGGATCTTCTTTGCAGGAAATCTGCTCAAAGAAGAATTCCGGTTTGACAAGAACGACAGGATATCGCAAATATGCCGCCCGCTGCTTTGCTCTTGTTAGTACCTGTTGTCCTGTATCACTGTACTTGCATACATACCTGGTTCATTATGTGACCATAGTATGCATGATAGCTTGCTTATCAATTGTTCGCTCCAAATTATCTGATCTGTATGAATGGTTACATTAGTGTAGAATATATCCAGTGCCAATGTTTTTTAGCTCTGCATTGTTCTTGTAAGTACATGATGTCCTTTATCAGTGTACTTATAATGACAGGTAGTTGTTCATGTACCATCACTCCGCGGCTTATTTTCCTTTGCCCTCCATTTTCTACACATCAGATCTATATTTACTCTTACCATAAGGTTGGTACTGAAGAAGTTTAGCTGTGCATTGCTCTTGGCTG
The DNA here is from genome assembly GCF_003073215.2 of Triticum urartu. Taxonomy (NCBI): domain Eukaryota; kingdom Viridiplantae; phylum Streptophyta; class Magnoliopsida; order Poales; family Poaceae; genus Triticum; species Triticum urartu. Next base: position 90,869,818 of record NC_053026.1, read on the forward strand.
TACCTTTTGCCTGTATCGCTGCACTTACATTTATAGCTACTTGGTTATGTAGCATCACTCTTCATCTTATCTTAAATATTCTCCATTTTTTCGTATATTATCACATCTATATTTACTCGTAACAAAATGTAGAATAAAGGCAATGCTTTTGAAGAAGATTCTATGGTGAACTTCTTGAATTGCCCCTCCCATCAGCATGGACAAGGCCTTTATAGAGCCTATCTTCATCAATAATGTAAGTTTGTCCATCTCAAGCCTTCAAACTTTGTTGTATATATTTGGTTAGGCATGACAGCAACAACTGTTTATTTTTGGTGTTTGCATCAAATTGCTTGTTTAAAGTTTATTATGTAGTTCATAAACAAAAGTTTGTCCTTTCTCAATTTAAGTTTTCAGTTGTACAACCAACTTCCTTCTTCATACCATGTAAATTAAACTATACAGAGCAAGTGATCTTCTTTTGCACTGCATGTATGCTTCTGTTCTTCATCTGTAATCCAGTGGTGTGGTGAACCTACCCACTACAGCACAATGTCATATTCTGAAATGTCTTAACTATGAACAATGTCATATCATTCTACTATTATTTAAATCGTCTCTTTATTTGCCAATCTGAAATAGTATAAATTGACAGCACACTAACCATTGATACATATGAGTTCTTGATCTGTAATCGAGTGGTGTCGTGAAGCTGCCAACTCCTTCACAATGTCATTTCCTGCCATGTCTTGACCTGAACAATACCATATTGTTTTAATGCAAATTTAAACTATGTCACTTTATTCGTCAGTAAGAAATGTGATGAATTGTCAGCACTGATACTTTTATGTGCAAAACATGTCATCTGTCTGCTTGTTTATCTTTCAGAGTGAGGAAGATATAAGTGTTGAACAAGCACAGTCTCATCATCTTGCTCAGCTGCTTGCGCTGAAGCTCCCCAGCAGGGCTAACCTTTCTTGAACTCTATTGAAGTGCTGTCGGTTTATTTTGTCGGCGTGTTTATTTGCACTGGTGGCGATCTTTGATGCCCAGTGTATGTAATCTGATGTCTCCTTGTGCTTTATTATCATAGTGGCGAACTTTGATGCCAAGTGGATGTAATATGCCATAATTTCTTTATTGTATAGTATAGTTTTTTCTTATTCACGATGCTGCAGTTATTTTACTGTATATATATCATGTCTTCGCAGTAAACCGGCCAAACCGTAAAATTACGGTACATAATCGGGCCGTCATGCAATCACGATGTAGGTTGGGCCTGAAACGTGCTGATCAGCTCATGGGCCGGCAGCAGCCCGAAATGAACCCCGGCCCATGATTGTGCGAATCAAATGACGGGCTTTTAACAGGCCGAAAAATTGTCTCGGTCCTTGTTTGGCCCAATCAGATATCGGCTACGAGCAGGCCAGATGCAAACCGGGCCGTAGTTAGGCCCAACTATATGACAGGCTTTTAACAGGCTGAAATTAATATAGGGCCGAAATGTTAAACGGGCCCTTAACAGGCCAAAACTAATATCAGGCCGAATTACTAAGTGGGCCTTTAGCAAGTGGGCCCAAAAGTATAGTGTCCTATTGACGGGCCGAATCTGATATGGGCCATAATTAGGCCCAAAACCTCTTAAAGGGCCGGACCTGATCTGGGCCGTAATTTGGCCCAGAACGTGGTAGGCTTTTAATAGGCCGGATCTCATATGGGCCACTATTAGGCCCGTAGCGTGGCAGGCCATTAATAGACCGGATCAAATATGGGCCGGCATTTGGCCCAAAACATGGCAGCCAGTTAACGGGCCAACCTACTAGGGTCCTCAAAATCTTGTGGGCCTACAGCTGGGCCGGCCCATTAATGTCTGCGAAATCTCGTGGGCCTTTAGCTGGGCTGGCCCATTATGATCTGCAAGAATTTTGTGGGCCTTTACCTGGGCCGGCCTATTATGGCACACGAAAATCTTGTGGGCCTTTACCTGGGCAGGCCCATTATGGCCCGTGAAATCTTGTGGGCCTTTAGCTGGGCCAGCCCATTATGGTCCGCAAAATCTCGTGGGCCTTTAGCTGGGCCGGCCCATTATGGTCCGCAAAATCTTGTGGGCCTTTAGTTGGGCCGGACCATTTAAACTTGTTGGGCCGTGCCACGTGCCGACGTATCATAGGCGCATTCTGTCCAGTGAGTGGATGACATCTGTCCCGACGATGAGCCGACACGTGTTTCCTCTAGCCAATGATGATTTTACACATGGAAAATCCTCATTGGTCGGGGCTATTAACAGGTTATAGGGTCCAAAACCCGACCCGATAGCTTAATGGCGTTCCGTTACGGTGGATGCCACGTGTCGGTCACCCTTGACGAAAGCACTTCTATGACGCGCGATTTATCGTCATGGAAGTGGACACTTCCGTGATGATAATTTTGGTAATGTCATGGAACACTTCTATGACAGCACAAGTGTGACTATCTTGATTCTGTCATAAATTTGTCATGGATGTACATGCATGACAAAAAAACGACGTACTGTGACAAACACGTATCATCACGGAAGTGTATTTTTCTTGTAGTGTTAGGTCCCATGCAAGAAACGGGAATGAATTTCAAACACCAGGGCACTGTTGATTGCCAGCAAAACATTGAGATACCTGGTTTTTAAATTCTATTAAATCCAAAAGTTTTCTGAAATTCATGAAACTTGGCATGGTATCATGGAGTGGTATCAACATGTCATGGTAAAAAATTTGTCCCATTTTGGGCAGGTTTGGGTATAAGCTTCTCACAAACCAGAGCTTCTCACAACGAGCCTGATGGTTTCGGTATGGAACGTGCCACCTTCGGGGACAAAACGATATCCATTGCATCTTATTGCTTTCAAAAATTTTCTAGTGCCAACATAGAACAACAGGAGTGTTGTGTTAAGTTTTGGAATTTTTCGGGGTTCGTTTGTACATTTTTATACATTAACTGGGTTTTCTAGGCATTTTATGTGCATAATTCAAATTTGAAATAAATGCACATGCTCTAGTGGATATAAATTGGTTGAAAAATCAAATTTGTGTCCTTGGGTGCATGCTTAGGTCCCATGCAAGAAATGAGAATGAATTTCAAACACCAGGGGACTGTTGATTGCCCGCAAAACGTTGAGATACCTGGATTTTAAATTCTAGTAAATCCAAAACTCGTCTGAAATTCATGAAACTTGGCATGCTATCATGGAATGGCACCCGACATGTTGTGGTATTTTTTGTGTCCATTTTTAGAGAAGGAACACTCGAATCAGCCAACAAAGGTATTTTGAAAAAATAGCTGCCACTTTAATATCTCAAAGGTTTGTATAATTCAAACCGTGTGCGTTCTATTGACCATTCACGTGACCCCCACATGTCTTTGTTTTGATGTCTATAGGAGGTGCCGTGCGGACAGCTGCTTGACTGAACGGGAGGTGTGTGAGCGCAGCCCAGTGCGCAGGCTCATCGGGAAGCATGCAAGCTGTTCAACACATGATCTGTGCATCTCTTCAACGCAAACGGTTTAGATTACGGTATGCAAATTAAAGCCATACTTCAGCGCTAAACCAAGATACATTGCGATTTGTCAAAATATGCAGCTAAAAATCAATAGCACTATCTAATTTTTGCAACTAAAATTCTGAAATTAAGCATTGATTTCATTCATAGAGATTAAGCAGTCGTTCTCACCGGGAAGCGAGACAGGTTGGACCGCCTTCCGCCTCGCTCCCACTGGTCTGTATTAATGGCGCGGCCGAGCGGCCGCACCCCCAATCCTCGCCACACACACAATCCTCTCTCTCCGCCCGCATCCTCAACGCTGCTTTGAGTCCTCAAAGCCGTTAGTCTATGAGGATGCCGCCGAAGTGCCCCATCAGAGGGAGTGGCGACACCGGGGCTGCTGAAGCACCAGAGCATGGCGTGAATATGGAGACAGAGGTTTCCATTGCCGCCGACGAGGTGGAGAACGAGGTTGCCAACAAGCGGAGGCGGGTCGAGAAAGAACCGCAAGCAACTCTAGCTGGCCTAGACTTCATCAACAACCTTCCCGGTGATATGTTGAGAGTCATCATATTCCTCCTCCCAATGAAATATCGGGCAAGGACAGCCACCTTTTCCCGGTGGTGGTGCCCCCTATGGCTCCTCACCCCTGTCGGCCTCCTCGACGCCCACGAGCTCTGCCATGGCTATCGCCAAAGCTTGGATGCATTCTCCGAGATCCTCGGCAGTCACCATGGACCAATGAAAGGCCTTATCATGGGAAAGTTCCGTTCCAATGGCAAGGACTGAGCCAAGCTTGACGAGTGGTTCCAATCCCCCGCCATAGATCAGCTCAAGAAGCTCAGTTTTAATGATGGGCATATGCGCTTGCTACCAACGTCTGCGCTCCAAGTCGCTCCCACGCCGCGCCTTGCCAAGTTCACGAACTGCCATCCCCCCTTAATGACGTGCCCGCTCTTTTTCTTCCACGACTGAAGCACCTCGAGCTTGTCGCCGTCTACATCCCAAAGGATGACATGGAGCCTCTGCTCCGCGGTTGTACATCACTCGAGTTCCTTCGTCTTCAGGTGATGAATTGGTCGAGTACCTTGCACATCACCTCCAGGACTCTCCGGACTATTTATGTGTGTTGCTGGTGCTGCAACGAGAGATCACAAAAGGTGGACCACAATATGGTCATTGAGGACACACCTTCACTTGAGAGATTACTTGTAGTTGATCAACAAGGTCCAACAAGAATCAATGTCATTTCTGCGTCGAAATTGATAGTGGTGGGCTACTCGTCTGTCAAATACTACTACTTTCAGGTACAACAGTCGCCTTATACCTCTCCTTCTTGATATCAACATTATTTCCAGTTTTGAAGATGTATGTTTGTCTGTCATCCAGCAAAGCTTCACCCAAATTCTGGGCACAATGAAGGTCTTGGCACTAGAATCTGTAGGCCCCAACCTGGACCAAGTTGTCGGTTGCATGAGATGCTTTCTGTGCCTGAAGAAGCTGTATATCAAGGTGATGTTCCTTTCCTGTTAAATGTTAACCATAAGGGATTTCAATTTTTTGCACCTTTTCCCAAGTTTACAATGGCAATGTACTATGATTTCTGAAGGAATTTTGGAGGATTCACTACAAAAAAAGACACATCCGTGACATTTTGGGCCGAACGAATTTTTTTCTGTCATACATATGACACTTCTATGACGATAATTGTGATAAAACCCGGTATCACCATAGATGTGGTGGGCTCCTACTTCTATGACAAAAAATCATGACAGAAAATCGGTTTTTCATCCTGGGCGGGCCGGGACGCAACTGCATGACATTCTTTGGGCCGTCCATGACGGAAAAACCGTGGTAGAAGCCAGGGGGAGGAAAATTTCGGGAGTTCCTGGTTACGGTGGGAGGTCGGGGCCGAGCGATGCGCGTTTCTCTCGTACACGTTCGCGCGTGTGTGCGAGGCGTTGGCTCTAACTGAACCCGAGCGAGGCGTTGGGCTATAACTGAACCCGAGCGATTGCACTGCAGGCTACACGTTACTGAACCCAAGCGATCGATCGATGGCTGTTAATTGAACCCGATCGAGCGATTCCTTCGCTACTGCTGCTAACTGAAGCAGATTGATGGGATGAATAGTTAGCATTGCAGGGGGGTTGGATGAACAGTGAGCGGTGGCGTTGCCTCTGTTTGAACAGGACCCTGTGGTGTGGTGGAGGGCTGGATGAACAGGAGATGGTGGAGGGGTGCCCGTGGAGGGGTGGATGAACAGGACCCCGTGGTGTGGAGGGCTGGATGAACAGTAGACAGTGGAGGGGTGCCTCTAGAGGGGTGGTTGAACAGGACCCCGTGGTGTGGACGGCTGGATGAACAGTAGACGGTGGAGGGGTGCCCGTTGAGGGGTGGTTGAACAGGACCCCGTGGTGTGGACGGCTAGATGAACAGTAGATGGTGGAGGGGTGGTTGAACAGTAGCCGGTGGAGTAGCGCGTGGTGGAGGCTGGATGAACAGGAGCCCATGGAGGTTGGATGAACCGGAGCCCGTGGAGGCTAGAGGAGGTCGACAGTGGAGATGAACAGTATCCCGTGGAGTCCCCTTTTGCGGTATGCCACACCCCTCACGATGAACAGGACCCCCGTTTCGACCGTAGCGCTCCAACACAAGTCCGTTTCCTCTGTTTTGCGGTACGCCACACCCCTCCCGATCAACAGGACCCCGTTTCGACCGTAGGAGGTCCGTTTCCTCCTTTTTGCGGTACGCCACACCCCTCCCGATCAACAGGACCCCCGTTTCGACCGTAGGAGGTCTGTTTCCTCCGTTTTGCGGTACGTCACACCCCTCCCAATGAACAGGATCCCGTTTCGAATGTGGCCGATCGAACACAAGGCTGTTTCATCCGTTCTGCGGTACGCCAGACCTCGTTTCCATTGCCTATTCCGTCCAAGCCCTCCCGATGAACACAACGCATTCCGTTGCCTCCCCATGAACACGACGCATTCCGTTGCCTCCCCATGAACATGACGCATTCCGTTGCCTCCCCATGAACACGACGACGACGATGTTTCTCCGTTCCGACCCAGCCATATACACCAGCCCTCGCCGTACGTATGCGCGAGTAGGCGTTCGAGACCTCGCCCGTATGTACACATACGTGGCCGTATTTTCTTTCTTGCACCCTGACCGCTGTATGTACATGTACATGCTACGTGCGCGCCTCTACTACGACACGTGCGCGCCTCTACATTGACAAGTATATATGTACATACACGTTCGCGACCAGAATGACAACGCTGCGTACGCTTCGACCAGGTGGGTCCCGACTGTCAGGCACTTCCTTGCGTGCGAAGATGTAAGTGGTGGGTCCCAGCAGTCAGGGGGGCGAATTGTTTTGATTTTTTTGCCCGGTCGCACTTCCTTGCGTGCGAAGGTGTAGCTGGTGGGTCCCAGCAGTTAGGTGGGAAACATTTTTTTCGCAAAATACGGTGGCCCATCCGGTGGGTCCCCGTTGTCAGGTGGAGGAATAATTATTTTGCACGTAATAAGGAGGCACTTCCTTGCTGCGGCTGTGGACCCAGCTGTCAGCCTCTCCACGTACAGTCCATGTCCGGTGTAAGTCGTTCCTTGACCATGTTGACCATGCCGCGCCGAGAGCACGAGGGCGGTGCACGACGGCGAGGCCTAGGAAGGGGACGACGGGGAGCCGGGGAAGACGCGGCAGTGGAAGCCCGCGGGGAGAGGAGTACGAAGGTTCACTCGTTCGGCTGCGGTGTGAGGCTGCCATCGCCGCAGGGCCTGGCCAGCGGTGGGAATAGTAGGGGGCGGTGAGGCCTCCGCGGTAGCACAGCCGGCCACGGGAGGCAGGAGCATGCGACACGGTCGGCTCTGCTTTGTGCGGCTGTAGCAAGAAGACCAGAGGTTGAAGATGCACTACTGCCGTTGGATGGACATCGTATGGTCACTAGAGCTAGAATCGTTCATATTGACTAAAGTTGACAAAGGCCCCCGTCCTAGTCAACTTAGTAGGCCCACAAGTCAGCCTCCCACCATGGTGGGTCCCAGCTAGAAGGGGGAGTATTCATTTTTTTGTGCGTAATAAGGAGGCACTTCCGGTGGGTCTGAGCTCACAGCGGGGGGAACATTTTTTTTCATGAAATACGCTGGCCCGCCTGGTGGATCCGAGGAGTCAGGGGGGAAACGTTTTTTCGCAAAATAAGGTGGCCCGTCCGGTGCATCCCTGCTATAAGGTGGAGGAATAATTATTTTGCGCGTAATAAGGAGGCACTTCCTTGCGGCCGCCTGGACCCAGCTATCAGCCTCTCCACGTACAGTACTCTTCCGATGGAAGTCGGTCGTTGACCACATTGACCACGCCGCGCCGAGAGCACCAGGGTGGTGGTCTGGACGACGGCGAGGCCTAGGAAGGGGACGACGCGGAGCCGGGGAAGACGCATCAGTGGAAGCCCGCGCGGAGAGGAGTACGAGGGTTCACTGGTTTGGCTACGGTGTGAGGCTACCGTCGCCACAGAATGACAGGGGGTGTGGGTAAGTGGAGGGATGGCCTGGCCAGCGGTGGGATTAGTATGGGGGCGGTGAGGCCTCCGCGGCAGCACAACCGGCCACGGGAGGCAGGAGCAGGCGGCACGACCGGTGCTGCTTTGGGCGGCTGGACCAAGAAGACCAGAGGTTGAAGAAGCACTACGGCCATTGGATGGACATCGTACGGTCACTCAAGCTAGAAACGTTTATTATTGACTAAGTTGACAAAGCCCTTGGTTCGCTCCAACTTAGTAGGCCCATAGGTCAGCCTCCGAAACGGTGCGCCCCGGATGTTAGGGGGAGGAATCATTTTTTGGGCGGCCGAAGCTAAGAATATCCGAGATTGAAGAAGAAGCACGACATCCGTTGGATAGACATCCAACGGCCACTGCTGCTAGAACTGTCTGTTGACTATAATAAGTTGGCAAAGCCTTGCATATGCGTCAACTTATTTTTTTAGGACGCGTCACTTAGTAGGCCCACAAGTGTGTGGCAGAGAACTTATAGCCCATTTGCTTTTGTAAGAATGTAGAACCCATTTTGGAATTCTAATGGAATTTACAACAGCCCATTTACAGTTTGTTAAAAGTACAACCCATTTTCTAGCTAGGACAATGATTAATAATTTCAACCAACCGTTGAAGATAGAATTCAATAAAATTTCCCACATTTTGATGGGCTCCGAAATATTTTTATCCCGAAATCTCTAGTCAGATTAAATATACATTTGTATTACATAAAAATCCAACAAAACATTGCACGCGCAACAATGAAAATTTAAGATTTTCAAAATCCATAAATAATATTTTATAAACTAATTTCGTGTTTGGTGCATTTTTTATAGTTACTGCCGAGTTTTTATAATTACATCCCATTTATTATTTTTTAAAGCTCGTTTTCCTGTTAAGCCTAATGCATCCCTCCTAGGAAAGATTTGCAGCCCAGCAGGGCGGAGAATAACAAGTTGACCTTGCATGGGTATTCCTCAAAAAGACGTATAGCTGGGCTAGCCATTTTCATCTTGAAAAAATTAGTATCTGGGCTGGATATCTGGCCTGGGCTAGACGGGCCACAGCCCGCCCAGTTAATACCCTGCTCTCCTCTGAACAACAACGAAATCATCGCCAAGAAAAACTCTGCAGTGCTCATGCCTCAAAAACACAAATACTGCTCGAGCTGCTTGGTCCCAGCTGTCGGCCGCACCTTGTGCAATTCTCTCGTTTATATTGACTACATAGGTTGACAATGGTGTGGGACCGTGATGTCAGGAAAACAGGAGAAAGCAAAAAAAATATAGTTGTACATAATAAGGAGGCACTTGCGTACGTACGGCTATGGCCCTAGTGGGTCCCTAGTGTCATCCAGTCAAAATAAAGTCATCTCCTGAATCCTCATGTTCGTTGACGATGTTAACAATGCTCGGCACTACGGCAGGCGCAACAACTCGAAGGACAATGGAGAGGGCATCGCGGGCCCTACCGATGGTCTGATATAGCGCCCGCTACTCATTTAGGAAGCCAGGATCATCGGACACCTATGAGCACCTTCGAGAAACTGAGACGGCATGAAATGGTAAGGCCGCGCTTGGGAGCTCTGGTTTATTTCAAACCTGTATTAACATACAAGTGTAATTTACTCATCATCGAAAACAACGCGCAAAATATAGGCATAATGAAACCAAGGGCCCGAGGTCTGTAAGTAAAACCGGCGAGTTACGTGTGTAATTTGAGAGACCAGGGTATATTTTACAAGCACTGCTATATGGACGACATTACCAGACGATACATGCACGACGTGCGTATCATGCCACCCATGGGCAAGGCTGAAACAGCAGCTAACGGCTGGATTAGCAATCGTCCGACTGTCGTTCAGCGTTTTTATCATGTGACAAGTACTTCCGATATTTTACTAGTCGAAATCGACCAACCAAGCGCCTTCGCTCGAGACCATCTGCTTTAATTTACAAGCGTCGGTTTTACAAGCGGTTTTGGTTGGAAAACGACGATCCAATCATGGCCTAATATCATGAGTTGGTCGGAAGATCATATGGTTTCACGTCTAACCTACCCGACTTGTCGTATAGGCTATGAATGAAACATCAGACGATGAACTTCTTAAGCATGGAAACAACAGAGGTGGACATGTCGTATAGGCATTAGATCGACATGCAAAACAATACGAATCACTATTCTCAGGAGGCACGGTGAACAGCTCGTGATGCCGCATGCCACAACATTCCAAGCTCAACTTTGCAATCAAACACAAGGCCTGGCATTACATAGACAATATTCAGAACAAACTCTTAACACATGAATATCTCAGCAGAGTAACTATTTACTTCTAAACTGAACACAGGAATAGGAAAAAACACTCGACGTGTCCCACTCAAAAATATCAAATGCATGTCTTCTGGATAACATCAATGAGCAAATTTTGACAAGGTTTTCCAATTCCAATATATTAAACTAACGTCTTCTTGCTAACATCAATGATTAAACTTTGACAAGCTTTTCCCATTCAAAATATGTAATGCCTATGATCGTGGAGTCCTGTCACTTCTTGCTAACACCAATGATTAAACTTTGACAAGCTCTTCCCATTCAAAATATGTAATGCCTATGATCGTGGAGTCCTGTCGCTTCTTGTACTTGTTTAGGCACTTCTTGCCCAGGGCACTCCACGTGTTGTTAAATTGCCAATGGTCTCTGCAGACTAGTCATGTCACCGGTGTCTAATATTTATGGCACCGGCTGTAGCAATGCAGGGATTCGGTGCCAAACTATGAAAAGGTGAAATTGGCACCTCTTTTGGCCTACATAGTGGAAGGCCTAATACTCTGTAAAGCTTCTTGGTCATTCCTTCTACAATGTAGCACAAACAATGACTGCTTCCTTCTGTAAAGTGGAACAACCAACTGGACCCAGTAATGCAGTAGTTTGCCTTGGACACATTGGCTCCTTTTGTGCAGTTGAACTAAAATCGAAGTCGGAATAAAACCGAGATTTAATTTTGATATCCCTATAAGAGACAAAAGGTATAAGGGAAACAATTACTGAGAAATAACGGTTGATGACTTGTACTCCCAGAAGAAAAACATCTACTGATCTACTTTATCTTAATGGGAAACAAAGCAGGAGAGTAGCAATTCTCAATCAGTGTGATTCATTCATATTAACTGAGACATTATCTTAACAATGCCTTGTTTCAAGATGTATAAAGAACGAAAAAGCAGAAAAGTATCATTCCTAAAACAATGCGACCGATTCATTTTAACAGAGACATTATCTTAACAATACCTTGGTTAAACATGTAGAAAGAACTACAAAGCAGGATAGTACCATTTGTAAAACACTGTAAGTCTGTAACTGATATATAATAACAGAGACATTATCTGAACAATACATTTCTTGAACATGTACTCCGGCCGATCCCTAACAGAAATGGTACTCCTGCCGATCCCTAACAAGTGTTTGCAGTTTTGAACTAAGATTCAGTTCCAGGGTAGAGTGGGCGCAACAACAGTATGTTCTTCCATCTACTTATAAAGGGCGTGATGCAGAGTTTGTTGTAACAAAGCAACAAGCATCATGTCTGGGTTGGTTCCATTTTTGTTCACTATTTAATGGGAAAAGACAGCAATACAATAGCTTCAATTCAACATTTATTTAAAACAGTACCAATACAAGTAGCACAACATCTCAAAGCACACTGCACAATCATGTGGAAGAAGGCCTGTACTGACCTTTCATGAGACCGACAACGATAAAATACGAATCTGCCAACACGAATAGGAAATCCAATCTCATTTTGTGCAGTTGCACTGAAATCAAGCAAAGTGTTTCGTGTAGCAAAGCAAAATGTCGCAATAGCAACAAGTTGAATAGATATCCCTGTATAAACAGAGGCAAAAAAGGAATCAATTACTGGCTAATAAAGGAGGATGAAACATGCGGCCACAAAAATGGTATCCCGCCAATCCCAAACAAGTATTGCAGTTTTGAAATAAGATTCAGTAGTTAATTCTGAGAGTGGCATCAATTACTGGCTTATAAAGGGGGTGATGCTGAATTTGTTGTAACAAAGCAACAAGCATCATGTCTGGGTTGGTCCCATTTTTGTTCACTACTTAATGGGAAAAGACAGCAATACAATAGCTTCAAGTCATCATTTATTTAAAACAGTATCAATACAAGTAGCACAACATCTCAAAGCACACTGCACAATCATATGGATGAAGGCATGTACTGACCTTTCATGAGACGACCAACATAAAATACAAATCTACCAACACGAATAGGAAATCGAATCAAGTTTTGTGCAGTTGCACTGAAATCAAGCAAAGTTGCCGATGTGACATTTAAGTTTTCTATAGCAACAAGTTGAATAGATATCCATGTTTTAAGAGGCAAAAAAGAAAACAATTACTTGCCAATAAAGGAGGATGAAACATGCGGCCACAAAAAGAACCATCTACCTTATCTTGATGGAAAACAAAGTATAGGACGGTAGCATTTCTAAAACGGTTGCATTGATTCATATTAACAGAGAAATTCTATTAAAACAGATCATTAGTTAATTATGAGATTAACAACAGCAAAATAGCCGCATGGGACATGCCAGCACCATGTGCGTCCACACGTATAAATGGGTGATGCAGAGTATGTAGCCAAGCAGCATATATATGCTGGTCCCATATTTGTTCACTTTGAACCTTCTTCCTATGTGACCCGACCCCCCAGTTTGTTTCCCTTTTCAACAAAGAGATCGATTCCTTACAGATGTGTGTACTGGGTTACCCCCTTTTTCCCTTTTCGACCTACAAAGAGGCTGGCTAGCCAGTCTATACTACTTTCCGCCCCTCCTTTCCTCATTGAACCACGTCCTAGATTCTTGCTCCAGCCCACCGCACCCTTCTTTCCTCTTTGAGCCAAGACCTAGATTTGACTAGAGATCGAAAAAGATCCACATGCAGCTAGAGCAACGACGGTTTCAAAGAAACTTATACCTTAGGGTCGTCGGGATGTGGCAAGGCGTGCGGCGGGAGGCCGGATCTGCCCACACTACGTACGGCAGCGAGGAAGAAGGGGTCGCTGGCCCTCCCGCACAGGCGCTGGGTGAAAGAGAACAGTGCAGCCGGCAGTGGATTGCCTCCCTCGCCGAAGGCGATAGAGTGAATGTTGCACCTCCTCCCCTTCCCGGTGCGACGGGATACAGACGCCTCCTTCACCAACTGTGAGGGGGGGAGAGAGCAACAAGAGGCCAACCAGTCTTGTTTAGATCTGGTGAAGAGAGGTTGAGAGACTGTGAATATAGCAAACCCTAGCAAATGAACACTGAGCCTCCAGCGTGTAACATATATGTAGTGAGGCGAGCGTGTGGAGAGTGCAAACCCTAGCGAACAAGCGCTGAGGCTCTCGCTTATATATATACTACTGTAGTACGGACTGAGCTCCGATGCCTTCACTGCACCTGTTTTTGGCTGTATGACAGGTGAGCCAGCCACATTTTGGGCCCACCTGTCGTAAAACCCTAGCGAAAATTGCACCAACGTGAAAGACGACTGCGTCTCCAACGCAACCAAGGTGAACTGATGAAGGATATCATCTTTGTGCATAAGACGCAAAGAGCACTGATGGAAGACAACTTCTTTTTCGTTGAAAATCGACCAGCTTCACCAGCCGACGCAACCATGAGGCGCAACCATGAGCATCGATAGTTCATCATGGTGATACATCATCCATTTGGCATCAAGTTTGGGTGAGGCACCTAAGAAGTTCGACAAATCCTCACTGTGGTCTGTTTCTTCTCAGTAATCAAGCTCGAGGAAGGAAGAACCACGTGGCAGAGGACAGTGCGGCGGAACAACAATGGCCAACCAATTTTGTGCAGTTCCACTAAAATTGAGGAAGACATGCCCGGGTATGGAGACACGCATCGCTGTTTCCAAAAATATAAAAAAGGGTTAGCAACGACATCTCAATTGTCAATAAGAATTAATGAAAAGTACACCAACAAACAGAAGCATCATAATTATCTTGATGGGAACTAAACCAGGATACCCGAGAAAAAAAGCATTTCTTCATTTAACCAGTGATAGTACTACCACCATATGGACAATGACCGCACAACCACCATGTACTTTTTGTTGAAACAACATGTATACCTCCACCGAGGCATAAATCAGGACAACGTTTTGGGTGGCATTTCCTCTATAATAGTACTAGTAGGTGATGTTGGACCAGTCGACGAACCCTAGCTACTATGCATGGGGAGCTGGGGAGTAGTCGCATAGAACAAAACCCGCACGCAGCGACCTGGAGGGCTGGACCAGTACAAGAAGTTATACCTTAGGTGGGCGAGATGTCGTTTAGGCGAGCAGGCGGGATCTTCCCACACGACGGTAGGGACCAAGGGCGCGGAGAATCTTTGTCCGCGCTAGCGCCGGCTCCGAGAGGACGGTGCACATCGGCTTCCTCCGTCGCCGACGGCGACAACGTCAACGCTGCACCTCCTCACCTCCCACGGCGGACGGGATTCGGCCGGATCTGTGACCACCGGTGAGGAGAGATAGAGTGGACACTGTCATCTTGTTTTGATATGGAGAGGGTGAGAGAGTGAGACGTGAGAAACTCTATCAAACAAGAGGCTATAATGGAGTAAAAAAATCTCTCCATAGCAGTGGTTTTAAATAGAATACGCGCGTTCCCGGAAAAAAGAAACGAAAACTGGCGGACAATTTTTTAAGGGTCTGTCAAGGACACATCTAGATGTGACATAGTTATGTCACATATAAGTTGATGTCCACTCTGTTTGTGGTCTTTTCCTAGTTTTTTTTGTTTCTTGTTGCTACATTATATACTTGTGGGAGCTTAGATGTGATATCCTTAAATAACATCTAGATGTGAATTAGACAAACTGATTTTCTAACGTACCAAGAAAGAAAACTCGATCAAAAACACGCCCCCGCTTCCAGGTCGCGAGAGTCATCGGGCACACACACATAGACATAGACATGCATATCCGTGTTTATGTAAAATTCCATTTCCATCTCCATCTCCAATCATATTTGTCCAACTGGCACATTATTTACGTTGTTAATTATATACGCAGCAATATTAACATACATCATCTCTTGTTTGTGCATGTCCGGACCGCTGCCATGGCCCGTCCTGACCAACCCGAACCCTCTTCATCACCCGCGCGTGCTTCCCGCCCGAAACGGTCAGTGCCGCATTCATGCCCTGCCAGAGCGGACGCGACCTCTCACTGGCGCCGGCATTGAAGCGGCGCACCGGTCGAGAGAGCGTCGCCCGCGCCGCTTCCGGGTGCACACGGCTGCTCCGCGTTCAAAGGTCGCAATAGCCGGCTACAACATGCGCGATATCTTCCAGTAGTAAGTTCTTGGGAGTCCGTGCTACAGCTAGCTGTCCTCCCCCAACTCGTCAATCTCTTCCTGTAGTGCTAGTACTCCATGGCGCGATCCATCGACAAGCAGGCAGGAAAGTTATGGTATACTACTCAGTTTGCGGTGAGTGGCATGCCGAGCGACCGTGTGGGGTCGTGCCGTGGAGGAGGGTGAGACACGAACACGACAGACGTGGTTCAAACGTTGGTTTTGCTCGATGGCGCGATCCAACGAAACGAAACATTGGTTTGTCTCCGTTTCCATTTTTTCTCCGGAAAAACGGAAACTTTTCCACTCCATTTTCATTCCTATTCCAAGGTTGCCCCATTACAACATTCCATCAAATACAAAGGAAAACTAACACGCATGCTGATGCATCTCAATGATTCACAGATCATAGCCAATATTTACTTCACAACTAAACAAAAAAGTTGTGAGAGCGTGTACGATAGAAAAACTACTAATGGGGTCACTACGACTTAAACCCTAAACCCTAAACATGATTTAATTTCCTAGCCAGGTAGAACCTGTCGAAGGAAAGACGGCTGGCACCCTCAGATCATACGATGCTTTTGTGCAGTTCCACTGAAATCGACCTGAGCATCCCTGATGGCAAAGATATTGAAGAAGTGTGATTAGAATAATAGTACTGGCACTAGTTCATGAGACATAAACTCATCACAAGTAGAAGCCGGTAGAAGTAGAGAAAGATCGACATGGAGATGGAGCTACGACAGTGGAGCAAGCCGGCTCCAAAAGGAAGATTGACTACCTGGGACGTCGGGCTGTAGCTAGAAGGGCGGTTGGGACGCGACATCGGCCCATACCGCGGTGACCCCCGATTGGGATGCACCAACTGTGGGTTTTCTCCCTCACCGATGTCGACCGCGTCTACGCAGAACATTGTTCCCTTCCCCCAGCTGCAGGATCAGGCCCGTCGTTCTATGCTTCTGAAGAGAGCAACCTAAGCAAGCTGGCTTGTAGCTTAGGCTCCTGCTAGTGTATATATATAGTGGTTTTCTTTTTCTCTCCATATCAACCATTTTATATTGCGTACGTTTCATTCAAGAGTGTAATGATGGTTGCTTCTTCCGACTAATTTACTGTGTGATTTGACTGCTCCTTAGTGGCCCCTACATGTACTCCCCCTACGTGTATGCAATACTCACACGTAAACATGGACGCAAAAACGCCCGCGACGCCCTAATGCATGCATGTCCGAGCACACGACGGAACACACACGGTCACGCTCAAGTGCTCAACCTACACGTGCATGCACACACATACTCAGTCAGGGTGAGCTAGTGACCGTATGAACGCCGGTATATATATATATATATAGAGCGCAATGAGCGTATTATGAAGTCCACTGACCGTATTTTTACAAATATACTGTGATAGACAGTGTATTTATCTCGTTTGAAATTAAGCCATATTAACCGGAGAGGAGGCAGCATGGACTAGCATTACTTTGTTGTGTCCTGTCAACTTGCCGAACGAGGAGAAGGTTGCAGGACGGGAGAAGCTTGCGCGCGGTGGCTCGCAGGACAAGGAGAAACTTTTGACTAATGCAAGCTCTCCCTCGCTCAGGCGGTGGACGTGCAACAGTTAATTCGGTGTCAGATTGCCAGAAGCATACACTATACTACTAGTGCTATTATTGTTCGACTTCCCGAACAGCCAAGCACAAAGTTTACTAGTACTACTACTATAGTCCATAAAGGTACGTACTATACTAGTACTAGGAACCGGATGGAGGAGCGTCTGCACTCTTATTATAATTATAAAATGTGATAAAGCAATCTTCAACACATTTGGTTCTCTTCGAGGGTTCTCGCATGTGATAATGGAAGTTGATTGCATGGAACACTCGCCACAATTCTCGCTTAATTCTGGCTCATATCCTGTTACAAATAGTAGCGCTCATTAATATTTCCTCTTTTTTTGTTATTGAGCATGTAAACAGGTCAGCAAACCTTGCGGCGCATCTTCGTGCGAACTGTGCTTGCTACACTTTGAATGTGGCCGAGAGCTGGCTTGATGAAACACCTCGCTTCCTACTTCTTTTTTTGCGGGGTACCTTGCTTCCTAGTGACCAGTGTCTTGGCTGATCGTCCTAAGAATGGTTATATATGAATAAAGCTCTCTCGTTTACCCGCAAAAAATATTAAGCCATATTAACCGAAAAGGAGGGAGTATGGACTAGCGCTACTTTTTGGTGTGTCCCGTCAACTCGCAGAACGAGGAGAAGCTTGCAGGACAAGGTGAAGCTCGCTTAGGCCTTTTGACTAATGCAACCTACCCTTGGTGGACATGCATCAGTCCATTCGGTGTCTGATTGTCAGAGGCATACACTGTAGTACCCAACATGCGGAGTACCATCATTGTTCGACTTCACGAAGGGGGAAGAGCCAAGCGCAGTAGTACGCGTACTTGGTTTTGCACCTTCATACTACTCCACCCTCCGTCACAGTTTACAGGGCGCGCTACATTGTGATGCATTTCTCTCAATGCATTTCCACCACCAGAGGGACTTTAGACGCGTTTGGTTTAATGCTCAATTAATTAGGGTGTGGTAACCGCAATCAAGTCCACAATTTTCTCTCCATGTACTGTACTACTACGGAGTGCATGCATGTGTGTACCCGGGGTGGAAGCACTGCATGCATGTGTGTACGCATTATTCCCTCTAGTAATAGACGACGTGCTATAACTACCAATGCTATTTTTCAGGCCGATCACTAGTCACCTTGGTCCCACAGATTTTTTTTCTTTTTTCTGAAGCGCGCTGTATAAACAGTGACAGATGGAGTAGTATGAGCAGATTCAAAGAAGAGCATATTGATGGTTGCTTCTTCAGAGCAACTTACAGTGGGAAAGGTGGGGCTTATGATTTGACTGCTCATTACTCACTATTAATGCGGCGCAACGACCGGGCTGAGTCTCCCATGCGGTTGTGCACTACCCCCTCGGTTCTTAAATATACTCTGGAGTATTTGTCTTTCTAGAGATTTCAAAGAGTGACTACTCAAATATTTGTCTTTTTAGAGATTTCAAATGGACTGGCACATACGAATGTATATAGACATATTTTAGAGTGTAGATTCACTCATTTTGCTCCGTATGTAGTCACTTGTTGAAATCTCTGTTAAGACGAGTTGAATATTTAGGAACGGAGGGAGTACACATACGAAGCAAAATGAGTGAATCTACACTCTAAAATATGCCCGTTTGAAATTTGTAAAAAGACAAATATTTAGGAACGAAGGAGTATAATTTTGTGCATGGCACATGGACCCGGATGATGAAGAGGCTTCTGGCAATGCTATCAAGCTTCCATCATTTGTTTACATAATTGACGCACTATACAAATAATTTTCCAGCGACATGAAATTGTACAATGGTGTGAGCTTTCAGCTTTTGTTTCGCGTGTCTTGCCATCGATGCTCTTTCGGAAACAATAAAAAACTAACTTCCTTGCTAATGCATGTCAATTATTAGCAGATTAGAGCTAATAATTACATCACAACTGAAGACAAAGTTGTGAGAAGGTGTTAAATTAAAATTGATCCATGCTTTCATTGGCAGCAACGTCCCCCCAGCTCTATCTAAATCAACAAGGCATGTTTGGAAAAAAGTAGCTGTCTGGAGCATGCAACATTCCGATCATTTTGTGCAGTTCCACTAAAATAGAGCTGAGCGTCCCTGTTCCAAAGATATCAAGTGTGATTACGATAATAGAGGACTGCTGATGAAACAATAAACACACAAATAGAAGCCGGTCACCTTTGCAGACTCTCTTAAGACTAACTACTTGGAGAAGATTAGGCTCGGAGTTGGATGAGGAGGATAGAGCAAAACCAATCTCCCTTTGTGCAGTCGCACTGAAATGTAGAGACGTTGCCCGTGTGACATTTTAGTACAACTGCACAAAACACTCTTAAGAAAATAGTGATTTGTGCAGTTCACCAAAAGGTCGCAATAGCAACAAGGTGAAATGGATAGCCCTGTTTGCAAAAAAGAGGTAGAAAGGAAACAATTACTGGCCAATAACAGTTGATGACACATGCGACGACAAAAAAGAAGCATATTCCTTGTCCTAAGGGAAGATAACAACACGGTTGTGTTTGTCTAAAACGGTGTGAGGACGAGAATGCAACATGGAAAGTACGCCGGACGAGCTACATTTTGGGCAAAGAACTATGGAAGATCCACATGCAGCGACGTGGGAAAACGGGCAGTGGAGCAAGGCCAGAGGGGATACCTTGAGGTCGTCGGGATGTAACTAGGTGAGCGGCGGCGGGCAGAATCTGTGAGCAGGTGGCGTAGGCCCTGCCGCGCCGGAGCTTGGTCAGAGAGAACGGCGTGTACCGCAGATCGGGACGTGATGCCTCGGCACCATCGAATGGAGAAACGATGCACTTCCTCCCTTTCCCTCGGCGGACAAGATGCGGCCGGATCAGTGACCAACGGTGAGAGAGAGAGGCCACCGCACTCCCTTTCCCCTGGCGGACGGGATGCGGCCAGATCAGTGACCAACGATGAGAGAGAGAGAGGCCACCGCAGTCCCTTTCCCCCGGCGGACGGGATGCGGCCGGATCAGTGACCAACGTGAGAGAGAGAGGCCACCGGAGCCTTGTGTGAGATACTCTGAAGAGCGGACTACCTTTTCCTGCATAAATATCGTTTTATATTCTGTGTACGTGCCATTGAGCGCTTTAAATTTATTTAAAAATAACGCGGCAACGCGCCAAGTCGAACTTTGTTTCGTGCACGCGTGGTACATGACCTACCTAGGTAAACAACCGCTACAGGTGTTCAAATTATCACGTGGGCTGCCATTTCGTAAAGAAATGAGCTCCACCGTGTACCCGCGCGGGTGTGGCTAGGCACGAAGCGTGAGTACGTGCACGGTGCACCTATTCTCTTCTTGTATACGTACACCACCTACGTGGGGTTGTGTGAGAGAGATACAAACCTAGAGAGATATAGTGTGTGGGTTCTTGAGAGTTTTTTTTGTGGGGGGGGGGTCAATCAAAATATTTAACATATGCAATGTGTGTGAAATAGAGTCCTGGATATAACATATATATAGAGGGGGCGATCCACGAGAAGAGAGTGGAGGTATCATCGGCTTGAGGTGTCCATAGCATCAAAGAGAGATATGATGATGATGTGTGTGTGCACACGCGATCGATAAAGAGTGCCATCAAATTTGTGTGTGCCCACGTCAAAGATATAGAGTGGCTGGCCTACTGGAACATGAGATGGGACATATGCAGTTTGTCTCTATGGCATGGATACCTACCTACAGCGCTCAACTATTGGTGTGTGGTGGGGGAAGAGGGAGACCCAATTAACTATAGAGGTACAATGGCTGGTATATGTGTGGAGGAGGAGAGAGGCCTACCTCATGTATTAAGGAGATCGATCTGCCTCATTTATTAAGGGAGATCAATCGGCATCCATGCATATGTGCAGGAGATGAATAAGGTTGGGAGAGAGACAGAGCTAGAGTGTTGGAGGGGGTGGTAGTGGAGTTGCTTCTAACAAATGGTGGGATAGGCTTGCTAGACAAACGGAGGGCACGCCCGCAATATTAATAAGAGAGGAGATGGCTGCTTGTTGTCTGTGCACGTGCGTTTGAGAGACGGGTCAGGAGGCATGCATGAATGATGAGGGGGGACGATGTGGCTGTGGTAAGCAGACGTAACTACATAGGAAGATCAATCGCCCTTTGTAAGAGAAAGGAGAGACATAACTTGTGAGGTACGTCGATTGATGGGGGGTAGTTAAAGTCGATCTAGGTATATGTTGGGAGATCGATCGGTATACATGCATGTGTGTGTTAGAAGCAAATGAGGCACGAGGAGAAGGATAGAGAGAGAGGGATCGATGCATGTAGGAGGTGGTACGAGAGGCATACTATATCGAGTGGGAGGAGTGTGCGAGTACGAGAACGATGAAAAGAGTGGTGGGAGTGAGGCATGGACGGTGACAAGAGAAGAGGGGAAGCTTGTGTTTGTGCTAGGCACACCTGGCTAGAGAGGCATATCGATCGATGTGTGCCATAAAGAAGGAGCTGGGGGGCCTACACACACCGTGGGTGAACGACCTAAAGTGAGAAGACAAATTTGCGCGATGGAGCTAGAGAATGCTGAGGGAGGCTGAGAGGGATGCGGGCGTGTGCATGCACAAGAGAAAGTTAGCGCTAGCTACAAAGATAAGAGGGTTGTGTGGGTGTAAAAGATGAATAGAGATCATATATACTTCATTATAAAAAGCGAATTCGGATATTTGAAGAATTTATCATAGTGTTTCAAACCAACAGATGTGTGAATTTATATAACGGTGATACACATGGTGTGGTTATGAACATGGTATACTACATTTAATATATTTTATCTCTACTCTTATAAAAAACGGAGTTGTTGATGATGGTGTGCCTGCCATCCTGCATTGTAGGCCATCTGATTTATATCTGGCGGATAGCAAGGAAACTATGATGGTTGAAGTTGGCAACAGTCATGATTGTAGATTCTTATTGAAATAGAGAAACGAATTCAAATTTAGTTCGAATTGCAGAAGTAGTATAGACATTTGGAATGCACTAAAATGTTGGTATGAGTAGGTTACATGCATTATACAGCAAGCGAAAAAATTTAATTGGACATAACATGGATTCATACTCCCTCCTTCCATCTATATATGGCGTAATGAGATTTTTAAGACCGCCTTTGACTATTGACAAGATTAATAGTACATGACATGCACAATGTGAAAATTATATCATTGAAAGAACCTTTTGTAACGCCCTCGCTGCGGCTATATCTCCTACGTGTCTAAGCACGACTTAGAGGCATAACCGCATTGAAAGCAATGTCGCAAGTAAGGCAATCTTCACAACATCCCATGTAATATAGATAATAAAATGGGAAGGTACATAGTTGGCTTACACTCGCCATGTCAAACAAAGTACATAAATAGAATTACATCATCCAATCACTCATGGCCCGACTACGGTGCCAAAATAAAAGATCAACCCAACATGCGACACGGTCCCGATCGCCCCAACTGGGCACCACTACTGATCATCAGGGAAAGACACGTAGTAACGGCGTGTGTCCTCGTCGAACTCCCACTTGAGCTCAAGCGCGTCATCTGGAATGGAGTCGTCAGGCCTGCATCTGGTTTGGAAGTAATCTGTGAGCCACAGGGACTCAGCAATCTCGCACCCTCGCAATCAAGACTATTTAAGCTTATAGGTATGGTAAGGTAAATATGTGGAGCTGCAGCAAGTGACTAGCATATATGGTGGCTAACCTATTCGCAAAAGAGAGCGAGAAGAGAAGGCAAAGCGCGAACGCATAACTAGAGAACAACCTGCGATAAGCATTACTCCAACACCGTGTTCACTTCTCAGACTCCGCCGAGAAGAGACCATCACGGTAACTCACACAGTTGATTCATTTTAATTAAGTTAAGGTTCAAGTTATCTACAACCGTACATTAACAAATTCCCATCTGCCCATAACCGCGGGCACGGCTTTCGAAAGTTCAAATCCCTGCAGGGGAGTCCCAACTTAGCCCGTGACAAGCTCTCACGGTCAACGAAGGATATACCTTCTCCCGAGACGTTCCGATCAGACTCGGTATCCCGGTTCTACAAGACAACCCGACAAGTTAAAACCAATCCAGCAACACCGCCCGAATGTGCCGACAAATCCCGATAGGTGCTGCACATATCTCGTTCTCAGGGCACACTCAGATGAGCACTCCATACAACTAAAACCAAACCTCGAGTTTCCCCGAGGGGGCGCTGCACAGGACTCTAGTTTGGACCAACACTAAGAGGAGCACTGGCCCGGGGGGGTTAAATAAGATGACCCTCAGGCTCCGGAAACCCAAGGGAAAAAGAGGCTAGGTGGAAAATGGTAAAACCAAGGTTGGGCATTGCTGGAGAAGTTTTATTCAAGGCAATTTGTCAAGGGGTTCCCATTATTACCCAACCGCGTAAGGAACGCAAAATCCGGGAACATAACATCGATATGACGGAAACTAGGGCGGCAAGAGTGGAACAAAACACTAGGCAACAGGCCAAGCCTTCCACCCTTTACCAAGTATATGGATGCATTAAGATAACAAGATAATATAATGATATCCCAACAAGAAAAATAATGTTCCAACAAGGAACGGTCTCCAATCTTCACCTACAACTAGCAACGCTATAAGAGGGGCTGAGCAAAGCGGTAACATAGCCAATCAACGGTTTGCTAGGACATGGTGGGTTAGAGCTTAGACATGGCAATTTGGGAGGCAAGATAAGCAAGTGGTAGGCATCGTAGCATAGGCATAGCAAAAGAGCGAGCATCTAGCAAAGCAAAGATAGAAGTGATTTCGAGGGTATGATCATCTTGCCTGCAAAGTTGTCAGAGTTGACTGGATCCTCGAAAGCAAACTCAACGGGCTCCTCGTTAGCGAACTCGTCTCCAGGCTCTACCCAAACAAGACAAACAAGCAAACGGAACACAATCAACCACGTGCAAACTCAAACAACATGATGCAAACATGGTATGCTATGCGGGATGCGATATGTGATGCATATGCAAGATTTGACAAGAGATGAATGACCCTGGCCTCAACATGGAAATCCAAGTGTTCCACTGGAAAGGTAAGATGATTTCGCTTGAAAACGATATAAAGAATGCCGGAATCGGAGACACGGTTTGGAAATGGCAAGCAATTCAAATATGGCACCGGTCTGCGATAAACAGCAAGTAGCCATCTAAATGCAACAAGACAAACATGCTACAGCACTCAAACATGGCTACAAAATACATGGCAGGGATGCATTCATGAAGCTTAACTAAAGATGAACACTGAGCTATGGCCAATTCATCCATTAACAGGTTCAAAGAAGCATGCAAAAGTGCAATTGGTAAACAGTTTTCAGACTTAGTGAAATTAACACTTGTCTGGAATTTCAGATCAGGTAGCACACTTTGGAGCATGAAAACTAGATGCTACAGGTACTGAACATGACAAAGTAAAGCATGGCATGGAGTTACTCAAAGAGCTTAACAAAAGTCCCTTAGTGACCTTGAGCCAAAAGGGATCAGAAAGTACAATTGCAAGCATGTGAACATGGCAAAAACATAATCAGATCTCAGACTTACAGATCTCAGATTTCTGAGCCAAAAGGGATCAGAAAAACTGGAGCATGCAAATCAGATATCAAGTAGGCATGTTTACGAGCTCGATGCACTCCCTACAGAGCATGTCATGACAATCGAAGCATACACCTATCAGTAATACACACAATACAAGCTAGACATGGCAAGAACAATAACATAGCACGCACGGATCAACTACAACATCCTCGGCAAAATTGCTAACAAGTAGACAATCTGCCCAGATTCACGAAATAGCAAAAGTAGAGCTCGATTGACTCAAGCTAGGGTGCTCCATAATTGCAAACAAAGACATGGATGGATAGAGCACTACAATATTAACAAAACATCCTTACTGATCATCCTCAAAAGAGGCATGGATCACTAGGAAACAACATGAACATATGGCATATTGATAAAAATAGATCAAGGACTTAGTGGAATTGCTAAGTCCCTGAAATCAGCATTAACGAATGCACCACT